>NC_083646.1:4191990-4214490 GCF_963576545.1 Limanda limanda | reverse complement strand
TAAAGGGAAAACAAGGCGTGTCTTTTAGATACGTTGAGTTATTTTGACAGTGGGCGAGACATCTGTGACTCTGCTCTCGTCTCTTTAACTTGAAAAGAGAACTTCTCACAGTGTAAACATTTGATCAGCCTCTGATGAGTCTGTTAATCAGGAACATATTTAATGGATGAATCAATAACAAGAGGAATATTAGTTCTCGACCCATAAAGACACAACACAGAGATTCAAACACACACACACACACACTGACGACAGATCGCACACAGCCTCAGATCACGCACGCTCTTAAACCTCTTGTGCTGACGGGCATTAGCAGCTAAAAGCTAAACCAAAAAATCTTTACACCATCTTAACTCCACACACACCCTCACACAGACACACACACACACACACACACACACTGCTGCAGTGTGCCGGGTGGTCCTGAAGGCCTGGAGGCCCCAGACAGAGCGGGGGACTAAATTACACAGTGTGACCCACCGCAGTGACATCCAACCTGGGATTAACACCCAGGCCGAGTCCCTGGCCTCAGGTAGCCCCGGGCTGTGGGAGTGGACCCGACAGGTCCAGAGGTGACCTGACACACACACACACACAGACACACACAGACACACACAGACACACACAGGCCCACCCGTAGCTGAGATAACGAGGAGGCTGGTCCAGCTGGATGGATGAAGTGGGGGGGGTTCTGGGGGGAGAATTGATGAAGTATGTTGAATCCAGGAAAGTCCACATTGTGTCTCCACCTCCATCGGAAACGGATCCCAGTTCCGACCTGTCAGCAGGTTTCTCCTGCAGCTTCCGGCTGAAACTGTGACTACACTTGAAATATGTATTTAAAAAAACATGCTGAGCACCTGCTGCTCTGTTCAGGGTCACGATTCAGGTCGTCTCTCCATCCGCCAGCGATTCACTCAGAAGAATTACACAAAAACTACTGGACGCATACACAGGAAACTTGGTTTAAAGAAGTTCAGGGAATAAACCATCCCAGCAAATTCAGATCAGATCACAGATTCCACTGAGAATAGCTCACGGATCAAGATGGAACAATGGAACAAGGAGGTATGAGCTCTTTCAGTGACATTTTATTTCTTTATGATTTGCAGATTGGAAGAATATGAGCGAGACGGATGAAAACAAGTCGTGAATGAGTTGTTTGAGTATTTGAGGATCGATCCTTTCTCAGTTATTAAATCTGAGTTGAACCGGGTGAGGAGACAGATGCACTTGTATGTTGTGGCTTCATTTCTGGATCGTGGGAGGAAGTGGGAACATGTCGTCCATCTTTATCTTTATTCACTGTCAGTGAGGGTGGACAGGATATTTGTTATATAAAAAGAAACTAGACAAGTAATTTGTTCTTTCTGATTCGGCTATAAATGACTTGACGGCCTTGAACCAAAGTTCCCATGTCAAACTAAAACCTTAATGTGAATCATACTAAAGTTCTTCCTTCACGGTTATATCTGCTCTGTTTTGCTTCCTGGTTCCAACAGGATTTGTCAGGTTTTATGAGTTTTCCTGTCGTTAATATACTGCTGACAAGTCAAATATATCATCAAACGTTGATTCTGATTCGTACTTTTAAATCCAAGAGTGAATTTTCTACTTTTCCCAGAAGCCTCCACTAAACTGTGGACCTGTTGTGTTGGGATCGAGGTTATTAATGTCGTGAGAGAGCGAGACTGACGGAGGGAAACTGGGGCGAGTCGGCTGTGGAGCGAATCTGGATATATTTCACAATCGAACTCCACGGGAACAGCTGGAAACATCTGGACGTAATGTCACGTCGTCTGCATGTGGAGGTCAGAGAGGGAGGAGGAGGATATCAGAAACACACACACACACACAAATGCAAACGCACACATACACACCTCATAAAAAAAGGGCTGATACAGCTGTTTTGGAAGTGTGGCCGGGGTCAAAGTTCAAACAGATACACTGACACACACACTCACGCCCTAAAGCCAGGCACTTAAATCAATCAGGCTGAGGTGCACGCATGTACATGCACACGTACACACTCACACAACCTACGCACACATGACACACACTGTTAGGGAGAGTGTATTAATAGCATGTGATGTGACTTAACCCAAGGGCCCATTTCACCAGAACAGCTGTGAGCGCATAGAAGTGTGTGTGTGTGTGTCTGTCAGTGTGAGTGTGCGTGTGTGTGTGTGTGTGCTTTAAACCTTCCTCAAAAGCCAAAATATATGAACTCTATTGGCCCGATGAAAAGTTCAATGGTGCAAGACAACACAGGACACGCCTGCCACACACATCTTCTCACATATTAACTCTGAACATCTGGAGGGAAACTCGCTTTACAGTACGACAACATTGATTCAGATTTAATCAGAAATACAAAAAAGAATTTAGAGCTTTAAAAAAGGGATAAAAGGAATAATTATTTATATAATTATATATCAGATTTATCAGCTAATGAGAATTAACTCTTGTGGTTGCGAGTCTCCGCTCAGGAGTCAGAGTTGCACTTTGTATCTGCGTCTTTTCAGATTCATATGTTGACAACATTTTGAATACTATTGAAAAGTGTCTTTAATTCTTTAAGTTTAAAAATCAGTTCATCCTTGATGTGTTGAGGTAATGAGTCATTCCTGAAACTCAGCGTTCATTACAATGGAACAAGAACATTTTTTATAGAGAAAATGCCCTTCACAATTACTTTGTAATATCTCTAAAGATGAATCCGTTATCAAACTGTTAATATTTTCTACCAACTCAATAACTTTATTTATTTAAAGGAACCGTGCACAACCGTTAAGCAAGAGTAAACAATAACTCATCTCCATCTTCAGTCCAGTGGCAGGAAAATACAATTGCTAAATCTTAGAACATACTTCTTCCAGAAAGATAATTCTGATTTGTATTTTTTATTTTAATAATGAATGGATAATTAAATTGTATCCATACAGGCACTGACAGAAGAACCTCAAAATGTACTTTTACCAGAAAACCTTACCTCATTTTATTTTGGTCCTTTTTATTGATTTGTTGTCTTTCTTATTTTGTTTTGAAGTCGTACATAAATAAAGTTTATTATTATAAATCGACTTAACATAAAAGACGTTTTGCTTCCATGTGAAGTTTTCCAATGTGTCTTTAATAACATACAACAAACTTTATTATGTCTGTAAAACATGATATTTTAAACTGTGATGAATTCTGTGGTGACTGCCGGTGGAATTGTGTTTCTCCAAAGACACACACACACACACACACACGTGAACATCCCTGCAGACCTACGCAGAGCAAAGTGTTCTGGGTAACCATAGGTTGCAGATGCAAGTGGGCGGAGACTTCGTGCACGCGCTCCAAACCTCAACAACACATCGTGCGCACTGTGTGATTAACCTCCCGTCAGGATTCAGGTTGGAAATGGAGAGGAAACGTGTAAGTGCTACATGCGAGAATGAAAGGAAACCGCCACGTAAACCTATCAGAGCAACTACGTGCAGCTCAGAGAATTTAATTTGAAACGGATTATTGAAGTAGAACAGGTCTGAAAGGATGGAGGTCGTGTTAATGTTTATATTTCATGACAGTGTTTGACACGTGCTCGTCAGTCTGACATCTTTCCTGCTTACATTAAAGAAGAAGTGCATTGTGGGAGAGTCGGGGAAACAAGGCTCCAATCATCTGCAGCGTGAAACTAATGAGTAAAACTTCACGGGTCAAACTTGACTTCTGCAGGACCTGGTGAAAAGTCAGATTCAGTTTCCCTCACGACGACGGAGCAAAGAAACGGTGAAGACAACTCCTGTCTGATCGTAAAATATTTCTTTTTTAAAAAGCTATTTTCAGAAATTTTTCTTCGTATGTGCTGTATATTGCAATGTGTATGTGGTCTGTGGTGTGTGTGTGTGTGTGTGTGTGTGTGTGTGTGTGTGTGTGTGTGTGTGTGTGTGTGTGTGTGTGTGTGTGTGTGTGTGTGTGTGTGTGTGTGTGTGTGTGTGTGTGTGTGTGTGTGTGTGTGTGTGTGTGTGTGTGTGTGTGTGTGTGTGTGTGTGTGTGTGTGTGTGTGTGTGTGTGTGTGTGGGGATACTGTTTAGTCTGAAACCATATTTAGTCTCTCTGGTCCTTATGAGGAGGCCTATAATCACACAGAACCTTTCTCTACTCATTACACACACACACATACATACATACATACACACACACACACACACATACACACAGTGGCCTGTCATTACCAGTTCACACTAACCTCCCAGGCTGCACACATGCACACGCTTACAGTGCAAAAAGATGCGCGCGCACATACACACACACACATGGCAGGCTTGCATGAAGACACACATGCTGTATGCACACATTTGATGCATGTGCACATTTGCAGGATAACTACTTGGGGACGCGATAAAATGAAGGAGACACACACACACAGACACACACACTCAGAGCCAGATGTGTGTCCAGCTGTGTGTCCAGCAGTCATTCCGCTGCAGAAGCAGATTTATTCCGACTGTTTGTGTTTAGTATCGTTTAAATCTGTGAATTCAATGTGAAGCAGAACATGAACTTTCCCTGTGGAGTCATCTCATCTCAACTGAATCACACCAGATTCATTCATTTACTCTTAAAGAACAGTGAGTTTTATTCCAAAGCTTCTCTGAGTGTGATCATAGTTTGTGTTCAAACATCAAGTCCCGCCTCCTGCTGCTCTACAGACGACTTCCTGCAAACTCACCATCGAGTCTTTGAAATCTGCTCAAACCATTTCAAAGACTCTATTTGTCAGAAACAGAGACGAAGCCACTGGACCAGCTTGAGTTATGAAATTATGAATTAAATACAGGCGAAGACAAACAGGGTAATAACTTTTAGTAGAAAGAACACATTTCACAGCACAGTGAATAATAATCTGTGAATCTGTCAAGTTGCTTCATAACAAATTTAAAATGTCACAATAAATATGATTTGAAATTGATTAACAATATTAAAGTGTTGTTGCCACTAAGATAAACAACACTGCGATGAATGATATGTAACAAAATAAAAGTCTGAAATCCTGCAATTAATAAGATTAACATATAATACGTCTCAATCTCTGGTTTCAAGTCTTCTTCAATCCACCTGATGTTCATCTAGTAAATGATTCAGAGTCAAGTCGATGATAAAGCATCGTGTGCATTGGGACGTGGATACTGCTGTAATCTTAGTCAGGCTTCACCCCCCCGCTCCGCAAAATATGGGTACTTCTATTTTCAAAAAATCAAGACTCAAAGCTTTCTGGTCACCGTGGTGATCTGCAAACTGGAGCTCACTAAGAATCTCTTTGTGTGAGTTACAGGACGGGAAATGATATCAAATTAAATGTAATTTCCTGAAGCTGGTTAGAAAAACCACAATAAGATACCAAACATGTATTTCTGTTTAAACATGCAGCAGGACTCATGGTCATTACTGTCACTCTACCTCAAGATAAAATATGACCGGACGCTGAGAACGTCACGTTGTTGCTCGTGTGTGTGTGTGTGTGTTTGTGTGTGTTTTTGCGTATGTGTGTAAATGGTGCATTGTCTGTATGTGGTCATAGACCAAAACAAGGCAGTCTAATCTTGGCAGACAAAACACAGAGAGATCCTGACTACAAATTAGCACCACACACAGAGAAAAACACACACACACACACACACACACACACACACACACACACACACACACACACACACACACACACACACACACACACACACACACACACACACACACACACACACACACACACACACACACACACACACACACACACACACACACACACACAAACACACACACACACACACACACACACTTCTGCAGATGTGGAGTTTCTTTTCCACCTGTTTCTCTCCTTTCTCTATTTTCTGCTTCTCCTCTTTGTGATTTTCTTGTTGAGAAGTTTGAGGATTTGAAAAATTGACCAAACATAATAATGTGAAAAGGGCCGAGAGCTTTCAAACAAAACCGTTCAAACCATTTTCTGTCTTTCTCAGTGTCAGCATCAGAGCAGAGGTCGACTGAACCTCACTTGCAGACGTCGGTGCAGAGCTGAATTTAAGGGAAAATAATATTGATAACATTATTTCTAAATGTCCACACTTAAAATGATTCATGTCAATATTCAAAAACCTTGGAGGCCTTGATTCTTTGTCTTAAACTCTATACATTTCAAGTTGGAAACTTTGTGAGTCTTGGAAACATTTATTTCATAATTCGATGTAACTCCTGTTGAGACACCAGATGTTCTCATTTCAACATTTCATTAACTCCAATAAATGATTATTAAACAGTTAACAGGTGTAATTTCAGATTTAATTAGGGCTACGTTGTAGCACTTGCGGGCCCAGGCACCCACACGTTGAAGTCTGTAGCGGTCGGTGGAGAGAGCGATCGATGACCAAGTGCACGTCTCCACGTTGCATGCGTTTTGCGCACTGCGGGACTGTTGATACACACATGTAGTTTGAGGGAGGTTGAACCTTGAACACCGAAGTCACAGAAAATTCGCCCTGAAAAAGCCCCAAAATGGAAATGCAAGTCCTTCCAAATACAACAGGGCCTCCCACCGCTCGGTGCTCGGGTTCTTTCAAACACATTCATCTCAGTGAAATTATAGATTTCTGTCTTTACAAAGTGATAACAAAATATGTGTGATAAAGGAAGGTCAGTGTTTGATTGACAGCTGATCTCTTTGCGGAGCGGAAACGTCACCACGACGAACAAACAAGGAGACGAAAGAAGTTAAAGATTTACACACAGAATCTAAATCACTGCTTTTAATGACTCAAGTCTAATTGAGTTTACAGAACTCAGCGGATGAGGATTCATACCAAAAAACCCTAACTCCAGCATAGAGAGACTGAGTGAATGTGGTCTGGACTCTGTGGAGGAGAGTCATGGTGTCAGAGACGCTGTAGAAGGACAGAACACCTGCTCTGTGATCCAGGTACACTCCTACTCTGGAGGACGCAGGACCTGACACTAGAGTGTGGATGCTGTTGTAATAAAAGGTATAACCGTTTCCATAACAACATAATGACCAAGATTTATCATTGAATCCAAATAAACATTCACGTGAGCCTCCTGCTCTGTTGATATTCTTGTATGCGACTGCTACACCAACTGCTCCTCTCACCCCCACCTCCACCTCCACCTCCCAGTAACAACGTCCAGTCAGACTCTCTCTACTCAGGACCTGAGGATAACCAGTGAATCTGTCTGAATGATAAGAATAAGACTGATCTTCACTCATACGTGTTACTTTTCTGTTTCCCTCAGATAATAACAGAAGTCTGTTTGCTGTGTTTGGATCCAGTGTGATTTCCTGTGAATATTTTAAGAAGTCAGCTCTGGTCTCTGGCTCTGGTTGTCGCAGTAAAACATCCATTTGAGACACAATCTGTAAAATCTCTGTCTCTTTCTCACTCAGAATGTCCTGTAGTCGACCTCTGACCTTTGACACAGCTGCTGTCACGTCGTCAAAGTTCCTCAGAGGACGGAACCTGAAGCTGGATGAGTGTGTAGATCCACTGAGTGGTGACAGTGAGGGGTAGTTGTGTAGAAGCTGGTTGTGATCCTCTGTGTCTGAGAGCTGCTTCAGTTCATGGTCTTTCCTCTTCAGCTCAGTGATCTCCTGCTCCAGTCTCTCCTGAAGCTCTCTGACTAGACTCACTTCAGTTTCCTGCTGGAATCTGATCTGCTGCTCCACATCAGAGCTTCTTTTCTCCAGCAGAGGGATCAGCTCAGTGAAGATCTCCTCACTGTCCTCCACTGCTTTATCAGCAGAGCCATTGAGGGCCTCCTCCTCCTGTTGAAGCAGCTTCACATCTTTCTCTGTGTCCTGGACTCTCTGCTGGATTGTTTGTCTCCTCAGCCCGAGCTCTCTCTGCCTCTCAGTCCTTTCTGCTGCAGCTGACACTGTGTCGTGGTCCTTATGTTCCTCCACAGAGCAGAGAGAACAGATACACTGCTGATCAGTGCGGCAGAACATCTTCATCACCTCGTCGTGACGAGAGCAGATGTTCTCCTGGAGCTTCTCCGAGGGCTCCACCAGCTTGTGCTTCTTCAATGGAGGTGACTGAAGATGAGGCTGGAGGTGTTTTTCACAATAAGAGGCCAAATAATTCAAACAGGACTTGAGAGATTTCCGTTTTCTCCCAGTGCAGACATCACAGGCCACGTCTTCAGGTCCAGCATAGCAGTGATCAGCAGGAGCAGCTTGGAGTCCAGTCTTCTTCAGCTCCTCCAGTGAATCAGCTAACATGGTGCTTTTCTCCAGGACAGGCCTTGGTGTGAAGGTCTGTCTACACTGAGGACAGCTGTAGCTTCCTCTCTCCTCCTCTTTGTCCCAGTGGGTGTTAATACAGCTCTTACAGTAGCTGTGTCCACAGACAGTAGTCACCGGATCCTTCAGTAGATCCACACAGATCCAACAGCAGAATCTTTCTCTGTCCAGTTGATTTTCTTGCTGCTCCATTTCAGCTGCAGCCAGAGACTGTAGAACAGATTCACTTCCTCCAAACAGTAACAGATCTCTGCTTTTCCCTCTCTTCTTCACTTCCTCTTTTTACCACATTTTAACACACTATATTAAAAGAGCAACAGTATGGTCTTACCTCTCCTCAGCAGCTGCTGCCTTTATGTCACAGCGGTAAGTGGAGAGATCAATGACCAAGCGGTTGCGTGTGTTTTGCGCACTGCGGCAAGGATAAACGCTTCACTTCCTGCGTCTGTCGTGCACCGCTGGACCACGCTCACTAATCATGCATTACGGTCTTCCCTATCAAGTTAGACCCCATAGTGAAAACTTTATCTAAATTGAATTTAGTTTAAAAACTAGGCTAACCTCCTTTTGGCAGTAGGTGGTGCTAATGCTATCACTATACTAGACTTCTAGTTGTGTTCAGGTCAAAAACACTCTTTTCTCTCTTCAGGTCGTATAAATGTTTCATCATTGCATCTGAGACATCAAAGGATTCTAACACCACTGACACTGTAACATTAAAGCAAACTGACAACAAATCAATATTTGCTTAGTGAATCCTTTGAAGTGTTCTTTAATATATATTGTAAAGCAGCCAAGAGCAGTTCATCAAAGTTTAAAACATGTCACTTCCTGTAGCCAGCAGGTGGCACTGTAATGATGAGTCAATATGATATGGATCTGATAGGGGCGGGACTGTGAATTAGGTTTGAGGCTGAAAGAACAATGCACAAAAGAGTTATAATAAATCCCTCTTTTTTGGCGAATCATCAAAATGTCACGCCACGGTCACACCGTGTGATGAAATCATATATGCCGAGGTAGTTTATATTTCTATCTTCTTGAGATGACATTCACAGAACATGAAGTTGATCCTATGAAAGTCCAAGGACAAGTTCATCACATTTATTTGTTTGTCATGAAAAGACAAATGTCCCTCTCGATTTTTGTAGATGTCGGCCAATCCTAGTGACGGGGCTTCACTTTAGGGGGCGCTATTCAGTTATTTCGTCCCTCCCATTCCTTAAAACCATATTAATATCTGCAGGGGGGTGCTGTTGTTACACAGATGTATTTTGAGGGAGACTGAAGCATGAACACTGAAGTAACACGTGTGTTTGACGGAGAGTCCCAGTAATCTTATGCCATTATCAATGTCTTCAGACACTTTTGACACAGTTTGACATGGTTGCGGTCAGTGATGAGGAGGAATACTTCCAAGTGTAAGATGTTCCAAAAACAAGACGCCGCTGTGATTTTAATTAATAATTTCTGTGGGTTAGATGTCATCAGGCCGGAACTCTTGGACTCGACTGCACCTTCTACGTCTGAGATACAGAACATCGTGTTTTGATGATGCTTAAACAAACTTTTACGCCACGCCACGATGAACACTCGAAATTCGAGGTAGTTCATATCTCCGTCTTGTTGTGATGACAATCATGTCCATATGAAGTTGATTTGATGAAAACCCTGGGACAAGAACGTCAAAGAAAAATTTTAGAAAATTGCCACTAAATCCAAAATGGCTGGCCTCCTGTTACGCCGGGTTCACACCGGACGCGTAAGTGCAGCGCCATGCCTTAAATAACAGCTGGCTTCCATCCACTCCCATGTTAATCCCTTGTGCCAGCCCCACCGGAGGCTGAAGTGAGGCAGCTTTGACCAATTTTACCAATCACATTATTAAATGTCCCCCTCTGCCCATCCATACAGACACACAAGCAGTCATAAAGATAAAAAGAGAGGGGGGGGGGGTGTCTACGTACTCTCCACATAAGCTTGAGTGGAGAATACGTAATTTACCCTCGACACCCGACATTGAACGGAGCAAACAGCCGAGACGTTCTTGAAGACGGATGACATTAAATTAATAATTGAAGTGGAGAAGTAGTACAGTGAGCTTTATGATCCTCGGCACATGTTGTATAAAGACAACATTAAAAAGGACAAATGCTGGGACGCCTTTGCAGTTAATGACAAATATCAGCTGTATGTGTGATTACGGAGGGGAATCGCAGGATGACCGCCGCGAAGTTTAAAGAGTGTCCGGACCAGCGTTTACGCGATGCTTACGCGATGCTTACGCGATGCTTACGCGTCCAGTGTGACCAGCCTAGCGTAAGCTTTTCCCATTGCACCTCAGACTTTTTGTTTTGTTAAGTCATGATACACCTGGGCTACGGTTTTTGTGAAGATCAGTAAAAGCTAACTGAGGGTATTTTCCTTAGATGGCGCTGTTGAGCCATTACTTTTTAGGGTTTTGTATTTCCTGCAAAGTTTGGTAAGAATTTGAGCCTCTAGGCCTGAAAAAGCCCAAAAGGGAAATACAAATCCTTCGAAATACAACATGCCTCCCACCGTCGATGCTCGGGCCCGAACTATTCAGGATTATCTTAAATAAACCACGTAGAATATACTGCTTCTATAAATGTCTTCTCAGGACTCAATATCCTGAGAAAAAAGGACTGTTGAGTGTAAAAAACAACAACAACATTGTCTTCTCGTTTCCCTGAACGTAACACACATGTATACGTGCTCACTTACACACACAGAAACACAACCAGTACACACACAAACACACACACGGCATCCCTACGGGCCAACGCTGAACCACACACTTGATGCAGTCCAGACCAGAGAGACCTGAGAGGCCAACACACACACACACACAGAGACACACACACAGACACACACACGGAGCCAGGGCTGAGGTGATGGTTTTGGTTGTGGTCCCAGTGAAAACGACACTAATTCGGACCTAAGGAGGTTTGGTGAGCTGAGTCAAAATTCCACAAACCTGCGACTGCAGAAGCCGCAAGCTAATCAGCAGCTAGCGACGCCAATGGGCTCAATGCTAACGCTATTGTGACGCTAACATAGCCCACCTCCACTAAGATGGCTAATCTGATCAAACACACTGGTGCCTTTGTGAAGTGACCTCCACACACACACACACACTTTTACATGAGCATATACACAGCACACACTTTCATAATCATGGATGCACACACAAACACACATACAACACAGACACATGTACTGCTCACACACGCCAAGAAAACCACACTAAATAAGTTGTACCCGCAAACACACCCTTGGCAGCCCTGAGTGTGTACCTGTGTGAGTGTACCTGTGTGTGAGTGTGTGTGTGTGTGTGTTGCCCCCTCCATGCCTGTTTGCTTTTCTCTCAATGGTCTCCTTTGAAGAGGAAGAGAGCGAGTGAAGGAGGCGTAAAGCGAGGGAGCGGAGGAGGGGAAGAGAACTCTGGGAATTCACTGCAACAAGATAAATAGGCTCGGCTTGGCGTCGCAAGGCCGCCACACTCTCTCCGACAAACACACACACACACACACGGACATACACACCGTGATTACAGAGTCAATATATGTAATCTTATAAATCAGCTATTGTTTGTGACGTAGAGGGACAAAATGTGCCCACACACACACACACAAACATGCAGAAAGCGACATGTTGACTTTGGAGAAAGTGAACTGATGGAGGTCATCAGTCATGCAGGCTCTCACAGACACACACAGACACACACATACACACACAGACACACACATACACACAAACAACATAAAGAATTCAGTGTACACACTTTTCGAGCACTCGTCCTCAGAAGCTCCGGACTTTCCTCTCACTCTTTGAGTAAACGTTCTTCTGTCATTTTCTTGCTGCTGCATCTTTCTAACTCGACAGATGCTCATCGCTCAGCTAAACACTCACAAGGACAAACTCGGGCGCAGTCACATGACACTAAGTCCAACGTTGACTTCTGCTGAACCAGTGCGGAGAAACAAATTGGGAAAATGAAATACCAGTATTCAAGAACTCTGAATACCATGAGGTCGAATGTGGCCTGGAAATGTTTCGTTCTCGTTGAGTTTTACATTTCACTGCTTCCGACAGTTAAAACAGAGACATACACACACACACACACACAGACGTTTTCCGCCATGTGCCCAAAATCCATTAGCTCCAGCTCTGACTGCAGATCTGTATAT
Organism: Limanda limanda; assembly: GCF_963576545.1. Taxonomy (NCBI): domain Eukaryota; kingdom Metazoa; phylum Chordata; class Actinopteri; order Pleuronectiformes; family Pleuronectidae; genus Limanda; species Limanda limanda. Next base: position 4,201,980 of record NC_083646.1, on the reverse strand, counting down.
ATTGTTCCAGTTTATTATAGTTGGAGCGACTGCCAACCGGTCCCGTTGTGCGTATGGTTTCCATACAGGCAGAGACCACATGACGTGCTCCACGCACCGCTGTACTTACAGCTAATTAAATAATGCAATGACACACAGACACAGGCATCTTTGTTACAACAGCATTTCCTTAACGGACAGGAATTTATTCATCGAATGCATGTGGCAATTTACTCTGTCGTGTGGTTACAGTGAGTGTGTGTGAGTGTGTGTGTGTGTGTGTGTTTGCTGCTGGTGTGTAATCGTATTATTTGTGGTGTATCAGGCCCAGAGTCCTGCTGGTTTGAACAAAGAGCGATTAGCGAGAGCTGATCTGGGAATCAAACGCTAACACAAACACAATCTGATGAGATTTGTCACAGTTTACGACCCAGCAGCGGTTTGAACGAGACTTATTTGACACAACATAAGTATAAAATACTTTAAATATGTTTGTTATTTTTACTTGCATCCCATTATTGATTTAATCACCATTTAGATCAACTTTACTTGGCCTTTTTTTAACCCCTTTATTACAGACAGAGGAGGTCTGACAGGAAATTCTTGTGTTCTTAACTTCCGGCCTGTTTTTCTATCTTTTGCATTAAAGAGCTGATTTTCTTAGGATTTTTAAAACTAAGAAGCGTGAATGTAATACCTCCCACTCTTATCCCCCCCCCAGTCTGGAGCTCAGAACACAGATGGATGTTTTCACTCAGCACCGTTCCGTGGGCTTTTGACTCATAACCTCACTGAGAGCGAACTGGTTTACAGTCTGTGGTCTTAATGGCCGACAGCATGAAGCTCCACACGTTGTCTTGAGAGCTGCAGAGTTGATTTCATTTACTCTACAGCCAAACAAAAGCTCCCCCCCCGACCACAGCAGAACGTAAACAGCACCCTGCTGTGGTTTTGTACGTTACAGTCGGGACGGCCGTGCCAGAAGAGAAGAGGTGCGTAGTTTGGAAAAACCACGACACGGGTTCAGAATTAACCTTTGACTCTGAGCAGAATGAGCCGGGACATGAGCGTGGTCGTGACAGCGGTGGTTCACGGTGACGGCCGAGCCACAGATTCACAGAATCCCAGGTCAGTGTCACTGGGTGTAAGATCAGATCTGGACTGTTGGCACTCAACAATCAGACAGTTTAATTAAAACCACAGGAAGAAAAACATCTCCTGTCCATAACTTCAGCTTCTTTAATCTCCTCCCAGCGTGACAGCTTCCCAACATGGACGACTTATTAACTCTCAGCTCGCTGCCCGGCAACAGAACACAACAGCAAATGATGTGGTGAGCACGGTGGGAAAATAAAGTCACTGGTCAGAGCTTCAGTTCGAAGGAGAAAAACAGGATCTGATTAATGATTTATTGTTTTCTGCAAGAAGCAAGTTGTCTTTTCATCAGATTTTGATAATTTTTTTATTTATACGATAAATTCAGCAAAAACTACAGGATGGATTCAAATGAAACGTGGAAGGATCCAGTCACTTTTATTTATTCTTGTTTTATACGTTCACTGTCTTTAACATTTCAATTTAATCAACATCTTCTCCGGTTTGTTTTTTGTTTTTAATGAAAACTTTCTCCAGTGTTTCATATTTCTGTCGATGTAGCATTTGTTTATTAGGGCCCGAGCACCGAATGGTGAGAGGCCCTATTGAAACTGTAAGGATTTTTATTATTTCCCTTTCGGGGGCCTTTCAGGGTCTAGACATGCTCAAAAAGTTATGAAACTTTGCAGGAAATTCAAGGTCTACGGATAGTTTAGTATTCTGGAGTAATTTGAATTGGGCGTGGCAAAGTGGCTCAACAGCGCCCCCTGGAACGCAGCCCCTAGATTTCCCTTTGACCGATGTTCACAAAAATCGTGGCCCACGTGTATCATGACCAGACAAACAAAAAAGTCTCAAGGGGCATTATGAAAAACGCAACAAGAAGCCCGCCATTTTCTATTTAGTTGCCATTTTGGCCATATTCCACATTTTTACTTTGATGTACTTGTCCCTGGGCTTTCATCAGATCAACTTCAAATTTCGATGAGTGTCATCACAACAAGATGGAGATAAAAACTGAATTAGAGATCGATTTTTCATCACACCGTGTGACCGGGCGTGGCATCAAAGTTTGATTAAACGCCATCAAAACACGAGGTTCTGTATCTCGGACATATTTGGTCCAAGAGTCCCGGCCTGATGATATCTACACAGCAATCATGACTTAAAATCACAGCGCTCCCTGGTGGCTACAGAAAATGTCTTGTTTTTTGCATGTCTTACACTTGGATTTATTCCTCCTCATCCACTGACCTCAACCATGTCAAACTGTGTCAAATGTTTCTCAAGACATTGATAATGAAGACATAAGATTACTGTGACTTTTCATCAAGCGCATTATTAATGGAGTGGCATCAAAGTTCATCAGCTCGCCATGAAACACAAAATTGCTGTAACTTCCGTGTTCATGCGTCCATCTCCCTCAAACTACATGTGTGTATTAACAGCCCCCCCCCCCGAAGATATTCAGATGGTTTTAAAGAATGGATGTGGCAAAATTACTGACTAGCGCCCCCGAAAGGGCAGCCCCGGCACTACGATTGGTCTACATCTACAAAAATCGATAGGGACATGTGTCTTTACATTACAAAGAAATACATCTTTTGGATTCATTTGCTAGACCAAACAGGAAGCCCACCATTTTGGATTTGGTGGCCATTTTCAGCTTTTTCAGGGCCTAGACCAGGGGTGTCCAAACTACGGCCCCGCGGGACAACTGCGGCCTGCCATCCACTTTTAATTGGCTCGCATCAAAGTCTAAAAATACAACAGTATGTCACACTGTTTAAAGGCAGCTACAGTAAAGGCAGCTGCACTAAAGGTAGCTCCCTTTAAACAGTTTGACATAAAGGCAGCAGCTGCTGAGGGACCATACTGTTGCTCTTTTCAATAGTGTGTTAAAACATGGTAAAAAGAGGAAGTGAAGGGGAGAGGGAGGAGCAGAGATCTGTTTCTGTTCGGAGGAAGTGAATCTGTTCTACAGTCTCTGGCAGCAGCTGAAATGGAGCAGCAAGAAAATCAACTGGACAGAGAAAGATTCTGCTGTTCGATCTGTCTGGATCTACTGAAGGATCCGGTGACTACTGTCTGTGGACACAGCTACTGTAAGAGCTGTATTAACACCCACTGGGACAAAGAGGAGGAGAGAGGAAGCTACAGCTGTCCTCAGTGTAGACAGACCTTCACACCGAGGCCTGTCCTGGAGAAAAACACCATGTTAGCTGATTCACTGGAGGAGCTGAAGAAGACTGGACTCCAAGCTGCTCCTGCTGATCACTGCTATGCTGGACCTGAAGATGTGGCCTGTGATGTCTGCACTGGGAGAAAACGGAAATCTCTCAAGTCCTGTTTGAATTGTTTGGCCTCTTATTGTGAAAAACACCTCCAGCATCATCTTCAGTCCCCTCCATTGAAGAAGCACAAGCTGGTGGAGCCCTCGGAGAAGCTCCAGGAGAACATCTGCTCTCGTCACGACGAGGTGATGAAGATGTTCTGCCGCACTGATCAGCAGTGTATCTGTTATCTCTGCTCGGTGGAGGAACATAAAGACCACGACAAAGTGTCAGCTGCAGCAGAAAGGACTGAGAGGCAGAGAGAGCTCGGGCCGAGGAGACAAACAATCCAGCAGAGAGTCCAGGACACAGAGAAAGACGTGAAGCTGCTTCAACAGGAGGAGGAGGCCCTCAATGGCTCTGCTGATAAAGCAGTGGAGGACAGTGAGGAGATCTTCACTGAGCTGATCCCTCTACTGGAGAAAAGAAGCTCTGATGTGGAGCAGCAGATCAGATCCCAGCAGGAAACTGAAGTGAGTCGAGTCAGAGAGCTTCAGGAGAGACTGGAGCAGGAGATCACTGAGCTAAAGAGGAAAGACCATGAACTGAAGCAGCTCTCAGACACAGAGGATCACAACCAGCTTCTACACAACTACCCCTCACTGTCACCACTCAGTGGATCTACACACTCATCCAGCTTCAGGATCCGTCCTCTGAGGAACTTTGAGGACGTGACAGCAGCTGTGTCACAGGTCAGAGGTCGACTACAGGACATTCTGAGTGAGACAGAGACACAGATTTTACAGATTGTGTCTCAAGTGGATGTTTTACTGCGACAACCAGAGACCAGAGCTGACTTCTTAAGATATTCACAGGAAATCCCTCTGGATCCAAACACAGCAGACAGACAGCTGTTATTATCTGAGGGAAACAGAAAAGTAGCATATATAAGTGAAGATCAGTCTTATTCATATCATCCAGACAGATTCACTCTTTGGTGGCAGGTCCTGAGTAGAGAGAGTCTGACTGGACGTTGTTACTGGGAGGTGGAGGTGAAGGTGGGGGTGAATAAAATAGTTGATGTAGCAGTCACATACAAGAATATCAGCAGAGCAGGAATCTCACGTGAAGGTAAATTTGGATTCAATGATAAATCTTGGTCATTATATTGTTATAGAAACAGATATATCTTTTATTACAACAGCATCAAGACTCCGGTGTCAGATCGTCGGTCCTCCAGAGTAGGAGTGTACCTGGATCACAGTGCAGGTGTTCTGTCCTTCTACAGCGTCTCTGACACCATGACTCTCCTCCACAGAGTCCAGACCACATTCACTCACCCGCTCTATGCTGGAGTTGGGGTTCATGGGTTTGGATCCACAGCTGAGTTCTGTACTCAAATAGACTCAAGTCATTAAAAGCAGTGATTTCGATTCTATGTGTAAATCTTTAACTTCTTTTGTCTCCATGTTTGTTGATCAAAGTTCGTCGTGGTGAAGTTTCTGCTCCGCACAGAGATCAGCTGTCAATCAAACACTGACCTTCCTTTATCACACATATTTAGTTCTCACTTTGTAAAGACAGAAATCTGTAATGACATTAACATGAATGTGTTTGAAATAAGTAAAATTGCTGTTGTTTTCTCATTAAAACCCGAGCACCGAGCGGTGGGAGGCCCTATTGTATTTTGAAGGACTTGCATTTCCATTTTGGGCTTTTTCAGGCCGAAATTGCTGTAACTTCGGTTTTCGAGTTCAACTTCCCTCAAATTACATGTGTGTAGCAACAGCCCCAAGTTGTGGTAACATTGTCCAATTGACACAAAATTGCTCACGCTACATCAGAGCGTCTGCTTGAGCAGATCTATATGTCGGTGCGTAATAATAGTGATGGCGCCACCTACTGGCAACAGGAAGTAAGCTTTGTTTTACAACTATCATTCAATTTACATGAAATTTTCACATTGCGATAGCGTGGACCGTAATGAGCAATAAGCAGGCAAGGATCAACATCGCGTGACGGACACAGGAAGTAAAGCGTTTATCCTTGCCGCAGAGCGCAAAACACATGCAACGCAGAGACGTGCGCTTGGTCATCGATCGCTCTCTCCACCAACCGCTACATGCTTCAACCTGCGGGTGCTCGGGCCCGCCAGTGCTACAACGTAGCCCTAGTTTCTTTTTAAGTCTTCTTATTACTTCAGCTTAAAAAATGCCTTCCCTTATATTTTGTATCTTTCTTTCTGACTCTGATCTTCTTTTAAATCACTAATTCATTTTTAATATCGTCTTATTTCCCCCCACTCTCTCTCTTTCTCTTCCCTCTCTGTGGTGAGATAGAGATCGGATCCCTCCGTGGATTGTGGGTCAGACAGCCGACGGGTGAAAGCAGATCAATAAGAGATAAAACAAACAATAAAAGTCTGATTTGTTCTTGGATTGTTTCAGATGTGGGATGAGAGGACAGGAGGGGAAGGAAAGGAGGGAGGAGGAGATCGTGTAAGACTCTTTATGTTCCAGTGTCGGATCTTTAACTTCCATCATTCTGTGATTCTGTGTTTGCATCACAACTTCTTCAGCCGCTTCTTTTTTCCTTTGTCGTGAGGGAGAAAGAAGAGAAACACATTTTTGTAATTCTCTTTTCTAAATTTCTCATACGTCTCATTTAACTAAAATAACAAAGAAAGTTTGACGTTCCATCGTTCGCTGTCAGATTTGAATCCTCTTAACATTTTATTCTTTCCTTCTTTCAATCCTTCATCCTCTTTGTGTTTCCTTCTCTTCTATCTTTTAGTTTCCATCTCTCACTCATTCCATCTCCTCCTATTTCTTCCTTTTGCATAAACAAAATTCTCGTTCTTTGTGATTCTATGTCGTCTTTGTTGCACTTTTCATCGCTTCGGTCTTTCTCTGCATTTCAGCCTCTGATCCCCTCCTCCACCCCCCCGCCCCCTGACCACGTCCATATGTTAATAATAACGTCTCCTCCAGTCTCACCACATCTATGAGGAAATCCTCTGGCAGGTCGTCTCTGTCTGATAAAGAACATGACAGATGCTTCATCCTCACTCTTCTCTCTCTCTCTCTCCCTCCCTCTCTCTGTGATTCTCATTTGTGAGACTTTCATACCAAAGCTCAAGCAGGATCCAGGAATCTGGCCCGACCCGGTCGCAACCGATGTGTGGACTGTGTGTTAGCGCACCCCAGCAACCGCTGCTGCATTTAATGAGTCCGAACCTGATTAAAGTCTATGGGAAGATAAATAAAATGAAACTCGACCTGATCGAGCCTGAGGGACCGAAGAGAAATCAGAGCCAGACTCGAACCCATCTGGTCAGAGTCGACTCAGTTTGGGCTCAGGACCAAAGCTTTATCACAGGAAATGTATCTGATCCTACGAATATAACGAGGTTTTACAGAATTAAATGTGAAACGTTTCAACTTTAAACAGACCTTTAATGACTTAATATTACCTGGAATCGAAGATTTAAAATCAAAACGGCGGAACAGCAAAGGATATTTAAAGCAGTACTATAAATAGCGGAATAGAAATAAAGCATAAATACAATAAGACATAACTTTAGAAAATGAAATATACAATGCAAAATGTTAACATGAATGCACATCTTTCCTTAATTGTGTATTCTGTGAAGAATACGTTTATACAAAAAACATAAACGCTGATAATGAAATGTCTGTGAATCGATTGATCCGTTTTTATCACCAACCTGATAAATTACCTCTAATAACTCGTTTTGATGCTCTTTGACTGACCTGTTGTACTTAAGGTCAGAGGGGGGGGGGGACTAGGAGTGATCATGTGAACGGTGAAAGCAAAAGGAAAATACAGAGGAAAAGAGCCGGACTACCTTCCTCTAGGCAAACACCTGGAGAGAGTGTGTGTGTGTGTGTGTGTGTTTGTCTGCGTGTGAGTGTGTGTGTGTGTGTACAGGACGTAAAGTTGGCTTTGCGGTGGCTTCCTCATCATCAACAGATAAAAGCACAAAATCCCACCCGCATTACACACACACACACACACACACACACACACACAGACAAACACACACACAGAACATTGAGTGTCAGTCAGCTGAATGAAAGACAGCCATTCATTGATAAGACAGACAGTCACATAAACAGACTGTCTGAGAGAAAACAAACCAGACCACCGTCACCTCTCTGAGCTCCATTCAGCTTCAAGAGGGGTCTCAGTGTGTGTGTGTGTGTGTGTGTGTGTGTGTGTGTGTGTGTGTGTGTGTGTGTGTGTGTGTGTGTGTGGTTGTGGTTGTGTGTAAGCGTATGAATGTGTTTCTGGGGTGAAATATCTCTTTGGGAAGGAGGGAGACAGCAAGAGAGGGGGGGGGGGTCGTTGGTTCTCATCGGACCTTTAATCTGAAACACAAACAAACACACACAGGGCACCTAAGAGCCTGCCATTCATTCATGGAGAGAGAGACACACACACACATGCACACGCGCCCACACAAACATTAATGTGCAAACTGACCAACACTCAGAGGAGATGTACACGGACACTTTGTTAAACACTCACTGGTATAAACACAAATACACACGTCTGGAAACTAACTTTATGCTTTTATTTAAATGCTCCAAACAAGCGCTCGGAGTGAAGGAAGATCTTGTGGATGCAAACGAGAGCTGAGACTCGACAGATCAAGAACATCTGAACTGAGTCTCCAGGTCGTATTATTGCCGAGATATTAAAAGGAAGATCTAGAAATTCAACGCACTGACACGTCCACGTCCCCAGAGGGTTCATGATGGAGCATCTTCCTCTAACTGTGTTTCAGGTGAGAGTTGGTTTCCCATTCGACCAACCTTGAGGGAAGATGCAAATACAGGGAGGGAAAGAAACACCCGTAACACAATCATATACACAATCTACACACACACACACACACACATGCATTCTCCAATGTGTACACAACTGTACTGAAATATGAATTTAACGATTAATACCCAGATGTGAAAACAAAAAAAAAAGGCCAAATTAAACACACGCACAAACATATTCACAGATGTGCACACTTTCTTATGAACTCGCACACACACACACACACACACACACAGGGAGTCGGAGGGCTGTTAGTGGCGGTGGTCCGGCGCTCCACACTGGGATCTGTGTTCAGCCGTGTTCAGAGCTCCATTTGGGGCCAGATAAATCACGCTGCTGTCGAGCAGAAGCCTCCATTAGGGGCCCGCCGCGGCCCCTGGCCGGCCTGTCAGTCACCCCGTCAGTCAGCAGGCGGCCCTCTCCCAGCGTTTGAACTCCTAATTACAGGGAGTCTCAGCCTGGCTCGGCCCGGCCCGGCTCCCAAGCCCCCCCCCCCACAATCCGCCTACCGGGCAGCAGCGTTCGCTAGCCCAGCGCTAATGCTAACACTAACAAGCGACGGACGTTTCACCTCCAGAGGAAACAGCGCCGGGGAAAATATTTATGGAAACCGAAAAAGCCCCCCTCCGTTTTCTTCGGCCCCTTCTGGCCTCTCTTCACCCAGTTCCACAAACTCCTTCTTGAGTTTTTACTTCTTTGAGTGACAGTCCGGGCTTCTCCATGTTGAGAGGGTTCAGCCCGTTGGTTCGCGGAGGAGCAGGAGCGCCAGGCTAACTTCTGTCTGCCACAGATTAATCAAACGCCAGTTAAAGGGGAGAGGTGTTAAACACAGGGGCCGCGATGACTGATGGCTTTTTAAGGAGTGACTGGGGGAGCGAGGGAAAACATCTCAGAACAGAAGAGGAGAAACACGGAGCTGTAGCTGCTTTGTCTTTAACTCGTAACAAACAATCCTTCATGGGTCTCGCTCCATTCTGAAAGTCATCCATCACATCGGGCCGGTCAGACAGTTCAAGCATCGGGTGGATTTTGGAATCCAGCCACTGTGGTCGGCAGATGAAAAGTTTCCTGCGCTTACACATACGGACACATAAAGTCAGACGTGGCTTGTAGCTCTCAGGAATTCATGAATAAAATATAGGCCCATAAAGGCAGCATGAACAATGGAAATATTATCCTGCGCTGCATAAATGCACAGCCGACCACAAAGTATCCTCCCAGGAATTTCGTTCCTCTTATCTCTGACGGCTCGTCGGCGATGGCCGGCCGCTGCGTGTGGAGACACACACACACACACACACACACACACACACACACACACCCACACACACACAGACACACACTGCTAACGAGGGGGAACCACACACTCCCCATCATCTAAGATTGATGCAGAGAATTTACCCAGCAGACATTCCTCCTGGCTGAAATGAAAGAGGTGCCTGGTTCACCAGCATTCCTGATTGGCCACACATTCCTCCAGCATTCTAGCTGCAGTGTGATTGCTGGCACGGAGCCGCTGCGACTTCTCGAGGTAAATACCAGCAAAGCCTCTGCTTCATAAACAGACCCATGAAATTCACCTGGTGAAGGATGTTGTGTTAATGACAGGAGAACAGTGAGAAGAGGCAGCGACCCGTCTTCACTCATCAAGACCGCTGAGGTTCCACTGAGCAAGGAATTAAACAAACTGGGAGCTCCACATGTCTGATCTATTATTTACAGGTTTGTTCACTTCCCTGTAGAGAAGTAGCTGCTTTCGAACATGCAGTGAAGAGGCTGAAGGTGAGAA
>NC_083646.1:4164490-4186990 GCF_963576545.1 Limanda limanda | reverse complement strand
ATATACGAAGTTGTTTTCTTTATTTGATTTATTCTGGATTTATCTTGCGTCATTTATGCCACTCTTCAATCCCCCCCCTCCTAAAGATCTTTTCCTGAAAAACAGTCTGACAGCCACAACCCACTTCCCCTTTAAGTGGCGCCCATCTCGACCAAACTCCCCGGCGGCGAATCAAATGAGGTCGGAACACGTCGCCTTTTAGGCTTTCTCTCCAAACAGCAGTCAGGTTAACGTTTGTTAACAGAGTCAACACTGCAGATATTCAGATTACATGAGTATCTGAGAGCTACGAGACCGAGAGACTCAACATCAACACCCAGTGTGTGTGTGTCGGGGGGGGTGGGGTGATTGTCGAAGATCCGAAAGGGAAGTTTTGTGAAAAGTGGAGTGAAATGTTGAGATGTTTAAAGAAGAAGTAAGGAGAGAGCGGGGAGCTCAAGCCAACTATAACTATGTTCTGAGGCTAAGCAGTTGCTGAGCTTGGCAGAAATCTACACTTAGCTAGAATAACAGAGCGCGGGTACGGAGGGAGAGGAGGAAAACAGTTGTTAAGAAGAGATGGAGCGGCGAGGGAACCCGGGGAGAGGAGGTGAGCTAACGACAGCGGAGGGAGAAGACCTGAGCCGGGCGACCGAGTGGAAAGTAACCAGAGGGAGGGAGAGAGAGAAAGAATAAGAGAAACAGCAGCCGAGGTGGAGTTTAATTACGGAATGTTCCAGGTTATTACAGATAGTAATAATTACCTGCAACTACTGTGCACCTTTTCATTCCAGACACGAAATTATTATGTGATTATGTGAATAACTCGGTTTGGTTTGAACACAGAGAGGGAAGAGCTGGAGCCAAGAAAAACAGGAGGAGGAGGAGGAGAGAAAAACGCTTTTCGAGAGGAAGAAAGACTCTTGTGCACTTTTCATTTCTCTCCTCACTCCCTTGATTCCTCATTGACCCGTGGTGCTGGGTGACTGAACAGCAAAACAACGAGTCACATCCAACAAGCAGAACAAAGACAGAGTCAGACGCTCATGTCAGAGCGAATATCAAGCAGGCTACTCAATATTAGAAGTGAAAAATTCATAATAAATGGTGGAAATTATCCCCGTTGGAAAAATAAAGCTGAATATCATCAGATCCAAAGTTCTGCAAATTTTAGGATACAAGTGTGTGATTTTGTGATTTTGTGATTTGTTTCAAACCACATGAGAGTGTTTTAAACTTTGATGGTAATCAGAGGAGACGTGATGCACACTGGGACGGATTGGCCGACTCCAGCAGGTTTCAAGTTTTTCCAAGTTAAAGTTTATATCGTACAGAGATGAATGAAACCATTGGCGGCCTGAGAGGAAGCAAAATAAGGTTTCTCTGGAAGGAGGTCAACCCTAAAACCCTGAGTTAAAGTAAACGTGATATGTAATGAATGGATGAATGTAGGTAGAGACAGGTCCTTTAAAACCTCCACCTGTCAATCCACACACTGAAGTTTCCCTTTGCTCTTCATTCAAACTCGATCCATTCAACAGGCTTCTTCATTTCTAAAACCGCTTCTCCACTGGTCAGAAAACCCTCTAACATCTGTCTTTTCTCTGCACTGGGAATGGATTTAATCTGCATCCACTCCCAGTTCACATGACGCGATTCATCTCCATCGACAGGGATTGAAAAGTGAGAACAAGAGAACTGAAGAAGCCTTTTGAATGAGAGTTCAAACATCTTCCAGAAACACAAGCAGCGATCCAGCTAAAACCAGTTTACGACGTCCATTAAGTGAAAAGATTATCAGACAATAAACACTCCATCAACTCTCGTAAACTCATAAGAGCACAAACTGTTTGTGTTTTATCTTTCCTGTGGTTTGGGCTTTTCCTCTCTGTCCTTATTCTGCAGGTGACTCCAGAGCTGCAGGATCCAGATCTGACAATATTCATTATTATCATAAGATGTATTATCATAACCTCTGATAAAGAGGTTTCATCTGCCTTGGTTTATTGAGAACTATCGGATGGATTCTACCACGGAACTTGGGGGAGAGACACACTTTTATATGCGTCACATAAAGAATCCCGTTAAATAACTTGGCGAGATCAGAGCATTTTTCAACATTTCATGGATCTTCTGACTGACATTTATCAGATTCAAATAAAAATTCAGATCTATGAATTTCAACGGGGACTGTTCTTTGGCAGAAGTGTGCACTGCCACTCTAGCTACTACTGTTGTTAAATGGTGCTGCTATCATTATTAATAACTTTATTACATCTGTTGTCATTATAAGAGTCTGACAGTGATCAATGACTCGTTTGTTTCTCTCCACAGTCGCCAGCGGTCGTGTATTTCTGAAGCTTGTTCGTTGGCAACCACCAAAATAAGACTTTTCACACAACTTCATAAACTGTCCCTGCTCTAACTTTATCATCTGCGGAACACATTTCATGTTTTCTGATCAAGTCATCGCCCCGTTTCTCATGCTACATATTACTTCAGTGTGAACAGCAAGAGGCTGCGACCGCTTTTCCAACAGACTCCAATGTCTTCTCTGTCTGCTAAAGTCATATTCCTCAGTCACGTCACTTTCAGTGCTGGACCAGAATCTGGGTCAGTCGCCATGGACATGAATAAAAGTTGCATCATTCTCCTACGTCTGATGTCAGAGTTTTACTCAGTTTCGATGACACGAAGCTTGAGGAGATACAGTGGAAAGAAAAAGCAGCAGATTGATGGTGTTTGTGGAGACGATTCAGAAATCTGGGACCGAGGCCTGAACCAGGACCGAAGCCAAAGAGTGAGTAAGTGACTAAATACTGTTTCTCAGTTACAGTAAACTGAGGTTTCTGTGTTTGTCTTACAGATTCTTCAATTCATTCTCTCCTTGTCCGGCTCTGTGGCCGTCGGTAATCTGCTGCGAGGGATGTTTACGTTTCTGAGGGTGTAGCTATGACTGAATCCACATACACATCCCATACTGTAACATCCGACCTCTGACCTTTCCCCTGACAGTCGCCTGCGATGCCGCTGATACGGGAAGCCGAGCTTTGTCTACTGCTAAACACACTTAACATCAGCACTGAGCCCCACTGCTGCTACTTGTTAGAGCTGCTGGAGCTGCACTGTGCTGCCGTCTCAACCGACTCTGATTCCAATTATCTGGAATCTGTGTTTGTGTCTGCGTGTGTTCGAGACGCAGGCGGGAGAGAGAGAGGGCGACCACAGGGTTTATTTGAGTAGAGGAACACTGTACGGGATCAGGTTCTTAACACAGCTGCAGTGATGTCAGCCTGTGTGTGTGTCTGTGTGTGTCTGTGCATCTTTTTATCATTTCCTCTGTGATTAGGTCACAGCACAGACGACTTCTGAGTGACTGACGGACTCGACCACAGATCACGTCTCTGTCTGTTTGATTCTAATCGGACATTTCTTCTGACCGAGATCTTCAAACTAAACTAAACCAAACTGCAACACAAAGCTGCAGCGGTGAACATTTGAGTTTCCAGAATCATTAAGGTTTGTAAATGAAAATCATTAATAGTAATAAAACATCTTCAGTATCATAGAGTCTGATTAGAAGTTTTCAGTGACTTTAAATTCCTCCTTCACGGAACACAATGTTTCTTTAATTTTCTGTCGTGTCGACCGGAGACTTTCTACACAGCCGTCTTGATTTCGTTCTTTTGACCGACTCCGATCCAAAAGGTTTACTTTTTATCTTCCTGTGTGAGATTCTGAAGAAAAACATTTAATTTCGGCGGTTTACGTTTCCTGAAAACATATTCTGCTGATGCAAAGATTGCTGCATGTGAAGCTGATTTGCACAGAAAACACAACGCTGCATGAGTGTGTGCGGAAAGATATGTGTGCATTTGCGGTATATGTGTGTGTGTGCGAGTGTGTGTGAGAGTGTGTGAGTTTGTGCGAGTGTGTGTGAGTGTGTGAGAGAGTGTGTGAGAGTGCATACTACTGCAGGGCTCTAAACCCACTATAGATTACAGGACATCCTATTCTGTATCAGAGAACACAAACTCAGATGGACTAAAACAAACACCGGCTGACGACTAGGAACACTACGGCTGACACACAGTGTGTGTGTGTGTGTGTGTGTCTGTGTGTGTGTGTGTGTGTCAGGGACAGATGATATTTCTGTGTAAACTGAACACAGGGAAAGAGGAAAATGGATATTTACTTATTCCACACAGTGAGGAAGTGTATATGTGAGCACAAGTATCTGCACAAGTGTGTGTACAGACTCTTGCCAAGTATCACGTTACAGGAACATAAACAGTGGGCAGTGGTCTCTTCCTGTATATACAGTAGACTGTGTGTGTATTGGAATGCATATATATATATAAAACATATATATATATATATATGGTGGAGTTATGATTTTTTACGACTGCATATTGGAGGGAAAGTCCCAAAATACAGCAAATGTAGTAGTAGGTCTACACGTTTGTCTTTTTAATAAAGTGTGTGTGTGTGTGTGTGTGTGTGTGTGTGTGTGTGTGTGTGTGTGTGTGAGTGTGCGTCTGTGTCTGTGTGTGTTTCTACTTTATTTTCTATTCTATCCAGCACTTCTATCCACACACTTACCTTTGGGGTTTAGCTCTGTAGAGAGAGAGAAGAAGAAGAGAAGAAGTGAAGGTTAAAAAACAGACAGAGACACAGAGAAGAAGAAAGAGGTCTCACTCCTGTCTCGTTTCATTCTGAGCAGTAACGAAGCAGCGCTGGACGACTTGGCCTCTGATGTTCTACTAGGGTCGGGTGGGTGAGGGGGGGGGGGGTTCCCTGGGAAAACCTCATATGGAAATGAACAAAAAAGACCAAATAAAGTAGAAAAGGTCTCGGTTCTTCTTCCCACACACTTGGAACATTCTGCTGGAGCAGAACGCAGCTTCCTGATGAAGCCAACATCATCCCCACTATGATAAACTGTCCAAACCCAAAATGAAAAAGCTGCTCATCAAGAGTTGAGTATGAAATTTGGTCTGACGGGAGCGGGGGGGAAAAGGCACCTACCCTGATGTAATTATCAATATCAAGAGTTTCGTCAGTTTAAAAGAAGAGAATCTACTTGAGAAAAAATGAGAATACTTTGTTAAAAATCAAAATTAATTTTAGCTTCAGAGATCCTGACTGATAAAATCGAACTGACAACAGAAATGCTCTGGCAGGTGAACGGACGTGAACATTTCCAAGAGAAGGTTTGAGTGATGAAAACCAGTCTGATCACTTGTGTTTCTGTTTCATCTGATCTGCAGCTGTCTGTCAATGTTTCTGAATTCTGTAAATTAATTTTGACTCTCTTTACATCGGCCAGAGACGTTATGTTTTCCCTGCTTGTTGATCTGTTGGTTTGAAACTTGGAATGAGTCCTCCTTATAAATATCTTGATATGGAAGTAAACAATTAACGTCTAATGACAGATCCATCAACTGAGGCAGCAACGTTTACAGACAAGTGAAACTGAATACTGTTTTTTTAAATTTAGGTAGACCATCTCTTATCCTCCTGCTCTCAGCCGCCAGGTTTTCTCAGCTGCTGTGGGATTCAAACAGTCAACCCCCTGCTTCTCCAACCTTTAAGCCGCCGCAATTGAGGTCTGGCAGATTAGTCTCTGGTTTGATTGGTCGAAGAGGATTTCCTGCGAAGGTGAATGAGAAGCAGATGGTCTCGTGCAGGCCAATGAAAAGCCACGGAGCTGCTGAGTCAGACAGTTCACGGGTTATTAAACCTGATGAAAGTCCTGCTTCCTTTCCCTCCATCTCTCCTCTTCCTGAGCTAAAGCTGCCTCTCCTGTCATAATTCTGCCTTTTATTGAAATATCCTCATACTTAATATCACTTCATGCCAAGAACATCACATTTATTGAATAAACTCTAAACTTATAAATTAGAACAATCCAAATAAAGACTTACTATATTTTTTAGGCCTGATTAGTGCATTACATTAACCAATGAAACAGAATTATAAAGGAACACATTGGGACTTTTCTGTCTGAAATCCCCTCTGACGAATAAACCGACAAACTCTCAAAATATGTTCACATTTAGCGGCATTATCTAATCCCACAATGCTCCCCTCTGTTCCTGCTTCTCTGCATCTCCTCTTAGCATCGTGCCGTGCCAGAGAAAAGAAATAAAAAGCTGAATTTGAGGGAAGACGCGCCAAAAAATCAAAAGGCTAGACCAACACAAAAAGGAAGGGAGAGAAAGAAAGAAAGAAAGAAAGAAAGAAGTGATGGCATCAACGTTGAGTGAAAGCTCCAGTTAAACGTGGAGGACATGTCAAATGGAGCAAGAAGACACTCAGGCACACACACGGTAGCCAGGCCTGGCCGCCGGCCAGCCGGTGTTCAATCAGTCTTTCCTGTTCTGAAATCTCCTGTAACGGAGGAGAAATGAGTGAAGTTCTGGATCCATGAGATGGTGGAGCAGCAGAGAAACTGTTGAGTGTATCACGACTCCTCATTTTACAGATAATAACTGAGAAACTGTAGAAGGTTGCTTTTTAAAATGATCAGAACAACAAAGTGCACCAACGACATCTTTGAAAATGTCTCTCTGTGTCTTTCCTGAACGTAGAACTGTAAAGTCATGTCAAGAAATCAACCTGGAAATTTAATAACCAGCGATTATATCACCGATAGTGTTTCATACATGAATCTAGAAAATGTCTAGAAAGTCGGGCATGGACATTTGCCTTTTCATATCTGAAGAACGCAGCAGGAGAATGAGGGAACATCCAGGCGGAGGGGCGGAGTCTGGGCGGAGCCTCTGTCACTTCACTACGTTAAAAACAAAAAAAACGTTGAGACAAATTTTTATTTTATCTGCAATAAATTCCCCAGAAAATCAAACCAGATTTCTTTCACGTGCTGCAGCTCATGAGAAAACAATACATTTTAAAGTCTTTACATTACGATGTTAAAAAAACTAAAATCCCTTTTCGATAAATGAATCACTTGTTCCTTGGCCGGCGGCCGAACTTTCCACCGACTCTCTGAAGAGAAACAAGCCGGGCTGAGCACAGGGATCGCTTGGCACGGAGAGGTGGCAACAACACCAACAACATCAGCTGCCACACAAAAGATTCTTTCAAATAGATTTCAGACCTGGCAGCGAAACAAAGAAAGACCTGAGGAAAGCACCGGCGCCTCCCACAGACACGGACATGTGGAGCTGCTGGTCACTCTGGCAATCTCCGTGAAACAGGAGAAAAACACTGAGATCTGCCAACCGGCTCCCGAGGCTTCAGCACCAACTGGCTCAGCAACCGGTGAGTCATGGCTGGCCGTGTTTTACGGAAATTATCCGCGCGGTCGTAACTTATCTGCGAGAGCTCGGGTTGAAGATTCCCATTGTGTATGAGGCAACAATGTACTGTAAATGCCAGCTTGACCACTGGATCCCCCTGAAGTGTGTTTGTGTAACGCCATTGTTGGGGTGTTAGTGAAATCACACAGGACACTAATGAAATTCTTTCTAGATTGTAACGACTGCAGCGAGCGTCGATTCTCCTTTGAAGGACTTAAGGAGTCAGCAGCCGTCTTAAATGTCAGAGCCTTTGTAGGGTTTAGAGACGGCCTCAGCGACCATGGGGGGGGGGCGGTGCTGCGTGGGGCGGGTGGCGGCGGAGGTGTAATCATCGCCCCTGGGTGGGAGCGGAGCGAGAGACAGAGACATCGAGACAAAGTGAAGCATTCCTCCCATTCCAGGACAGCGTTTAGAGGACGAGAGGAGACGAGGCATTAATGGAGATTAGCACCGAAGGAACACACAGCCTCCGAGGTACAGCCACAGATACTCAGCTATGTGAAAGGTCTTAAGGTGAGCACTTTGCAGAGTCGGGGGGGGGGGGGGGGACAGGACTCTGCATCGTGGTCCATCATCAGGTTAGATGAGCCGGACAGACCTGCTTTAAATCCACAGGGCTGCTGACGGAGGTTGTGTGTTTGTGCTGGTGATCAACGGCTGGGTCCAGAGTCAGGGACTACATCCTCTGGGGGGGGGAGGAGTCGGTCTACTGGGTGTAGAAGGTGGAGGCCGGACGGACAGGAGGCAAGCTGGTCTACGGAGGATTTTTTCTACTGGAGTCACCAGCTCGTCCCGTCCTCACGCTGGACACACATCCACTAAACATGTCAACCGTGATGATGACTGCACCAACACGTGATATCTGCATTACTGTTACATGCATAACTCATGAGCTTCATCACTGGTGCTGGAGGAATTCTGGGAGAGAAAGATCTACGCAATGGATCCTCTGCTACTCAGGAATGGAAGAATAAATTTGTCTGGGACATTTGAAGGAAACATCGATAAGTTGTGCTGATGTGACGTCTTTAAAAGTCTGAAGGATGTGACCCTTGAACCCGAACACAGCTCATGTCTCCTTCTCTTTAAAGACTTCCATGACTTTGGTTCCAAATGGTAGAATTTTGTTTCATTTCTTGCAGAGAAATTAGATTAATAAAATACGTGCAGGGCGTATGAACTGGAGTGCGGTGTCGTGACACTTCCACAGGCCTTCTCAAGAGGTCAGGGATCAAACCAGGAACCTTCAGATTACAGAGCTGCGCCTCCTGAGCCACGCTTTCCTGTTCCAACATAACATCGCCACTAAGCACGGAGCCAGATCCATAAAGACATGTTTTGCAGTGTGGCCTGAAAGTCAAGTCCCAGTTTACTGTCCTGCACGGAGCGTTGACCTGACTTGACCTCATCCATCATCCTGCCGTTGACTGGGAGCGACCCACTGCAGCCAGGTCCCAGCTGAATGCTGTTTGTCCGCCCTTCACGTCTCGGGGTCCACACCTTGTAAAACCCTCCCTGTTTCCCTCCACTCTCATGTTCACCCTGGCACACGGCTACTTCCTGCCCTTTAACTTTTCAGTATAAAATACCTCCCTTCCTTTCTCTCCACCCAAGCTTAAGTACGTTTTTTCTCTTTCTCTACTCCCGACTGAGCGTAACTCAGCTCCTCACCTGCTTCCCCTTGTTTCACTCAGTGCACCACACCTCTGTGCGGTTTTCCAATCCTGCTGTTTCTCTTTCTCCCTCCAACCGAGAATAAACCTCTTCTGGTTATAACTCCAAACTAACAAGTCCCGTCCAAAACACGAGTTTGGCTTCACACTCTGGCCCAGCTGCTTCGCGTCTACGGCTTATTGAAAAACACCAGACTCCATATTTTCAGCTATTTATAGCATCACAATAAAGTTTAACAAAAAAATACAAGTTTTCCAGACATTTCACATTAAAAGTGCTTCTGGGGAGGGAAAGTGTTCCAGCGCCCGGGGCTGCCAGAGCAAATGGAATCCAAAGGAAACAATAGCATGAAAACATGGGTTTTTCTAAACGAACGCTGAAATCTGTGTTTCAAAAAGGAAGTCTGTGACATTTGAAATAAAGAGTGGTTTTGTTGGTTTTCAGGGGAAAGTAATATCTTCCAGAAATATTGCAGGGGCCGGGAAACAGATGCCTGGAGGGAGCGGGGGGGGATGAACTGGGTTTGTCTGGAAGGAGACCAAACGTCATTACGTCAAGTCAGCAGCTGCAGTTCAGCAGCGTTACAGTGGAGGTGCACACCGGAGCGACTGGATCACAGAGAGAATTCACCTTCACCACTGGAACCGTCTGTTCACAGGTCAGAGCAGTTTGGGACTGATTGATTTGTGCCACAGAGTTCAGGTGATCGTTGTTACATGTGTGGATGAAAACTTGTGTCCTGTAGGTATTTGTACCTGTTGGCGAGCTGTAGGACACAGTGATGTCTCCGGTCAGGTCAGCGGGGGGGTAGCTGCCATTGAGGAAAGCCGAAAACTTAACGACGGTGGAGGAACCGACACCTGAGGAGAGAGAAGAGATAAATGTCAACATCGCCACAGAAAGAGAAAGTCCTCGGTTATTTTGAGCAGCTGCTTAGAACAATTTATGTCTTTACTGAGTAGAGAGAAGAGGACGGACGACAGGACATGAGGAGAGAATGAGATAATTTAATATAGAGGCATGTAGGTGATGACAACAGGTCGAACGTATGTCGTACAAAATCCATTAGTAACATCCCTAAACTACAAAGACATGAAGCAGGATCACACAGAAGCTACACAATCCCATTTCTTTGAGTTTCTGTGGAGGGCCTCGGTAAAGACCCAAGGAAGAACCTGATAGATTCTGATACGCATCCTAATCCAGGACTTTCTTTATGACTGCAAGATAGGGCAATTTAAGAGTTTCATTGATGTCTCAGATAATAATTCATGCATCTTGATAAGAAACATCAAGAGGGACTGAAAGATTATATTAAATAAATGAAAACCAAGAGAAAATCCGGATCTAGTGAATATAAATGTCTTGAGGAGTTTTACTCTCTAAATGTGTATACGTCTGGTTTTCTAATTACTTTAGAAATCATAACACTGCTGCTGTGACTTTTCCACTCATCATGGGTTTGAGGTTTTCAGGGCTTCAGTTATACTCGGGACCAAAAGTCAACATCTCCTGCTTTTATTAAATGTCACGTGAGTTTTATAATTGTGAGCTTAATGTTTAATCACTGGAGTTCCCCTTTAAGTAAGTTAAGTTAAGTAATGTGTTATTGGAAATGTAAGTTTAATTGAGTTTTTTTTATTTCTAGAACAGAAGCTCCGCTTTTACTGCAACAGGCTTTACAGGAAAAACATTGAATGATGGATAAGGAGACAAGGCAAGCAGACTGACAGACACACACACACACACACGCACGCACACAGACACACATACTGACACACACACACACACACGCACGCACACAGACACGAACGCACAAAGAGTCAGCATTTTTTAGGTGTAGACAGGACAGGATACAGCAATACCAATACTAACCAGACCATGCACACACACACACACACACACACACACACACACACACACACACACACACACACACACACACACACACACACACACACACACACACACACACACACACACACACACACACACACACACACACACACACACACACACACACACACACACACACACACACACACACACACACACACACACACACACACAGCAACCCTTACACTAAACATCCCCAGGCAAGGTGAGGACAGAGGATTAACAACATTAGCCAGAACTTTAACTCAAATCCAAGTACACACACACACACACACACACACACACACACACACACACACACACACTGAAGTTATATGTAGCATGAGAAAGGGGCGATGACTTGTCGCTTCCCTTCAAATTCCCCAAAACCAACAGAGAGGGAGAGAGAGAGCAAACAGGCCGCAGAGAGAAAGCAGGGATCAAATACAGACAGAGAGGAAAGGATATATTACAGCTAATGGCTTCATGCAGTCACACACACACACACACAGACACACACACAGAGGGCGGTGTGGTGGTGTAATGGGGCGTGATGTTCCTGAGCTCAGCCCGTTACAGGTGACTGAACCCTGAGTATGTGTGTGTGTGTGTGTGTGTGTGTGTGTGTGTGTGTGTGTGTGTGTGTGTGTGTGTGTGTAGACAGAGTGTGTTTGTAAGTATCGCACTCTGTCTAACACGGTGAATTTATTAAACATTAGAACCATTAGAGCCGACCCCCTTGCACTCAGTCTAACTCAAACACAGACTCGGGGAGACGGGTCTTCTCGGGTTTGAGGATGGACAGAGCAGGAGGAGGCGTGATGGACGACAGGAGGAGCAGAGACTCCTCCTCTCCGACAGGCCGAGGAGAAGATAGATGATGAAAAGCAGAGAGAGAGACTTTCTCCACACTCTGTCAGACGCCATGACAGCGTGACCTCCGCTCTGCCTTCATCTTCTCCCACATTTAGCTCTTTCTCCTCCTCTTCTCATTTGCTCTCTCCTCATCCCTTCCTCATTTTCAGGCCAATATTAATTGATTGACTGCATTTAATTGTGCAACACCTTGAACTTTGCAGTTGTACATTGATTTAATTATGTTAAATATGTTTAATTATATAGATAAATTCATTAAATAAGAGAAATGCATGATTATATTTAAAATGTAGTTATTATATTAATTATATTAAAATATGCTGTGTATTAATAATACATTATTGAGTATGCTGAGTGTAAATCTGTAATATTAAATCAAAATAGGAAATGTGGTATTTTGGGATTATGTGCTGAAATGTTTTCTTTAAGAAATGTTCTATATTTTATTATATAACGATATTTCCTCCTCCTCTACTCTTATTATACTACTTTTTTCTCATACTCTTGTGTTCTCCTCCTCTGGGTTTCCCCTCCTTTGCTCTTCAGAAAGAAAAATCTGTCCACATGAATATATGAAATAACCCTAAACATTTTGAAGAACCAGAAACCTGGGGAATAAAGTTATTGTCGGGTTTTGGAAAAAAAAGCTGAAAAAAAAGCTTTTTCCCTGTTAACAGATCGTGAAAACTGAAGATCTTCCCCGAGGGAGGAGTTTAGTAAAAGCTCAGTTTTCATTGATTCTCAAACAATCTTCATCTTTGCCTCCCTTCTCTGTCTCTCTCTCTCTCTCTCTCTCTCCATCCTCTCTCTACTGCATTCTTCCTCCCTCTCCTGTTTCCACCTTCCCTTCATTTCACTTTCTTCCTCTCCTCCCTCCTCACTCTCTCCCTCGCTGTCATCCTGTCCGTCAGCAGACGGCTTTTAACCTCCGCGCCCTGGAGGTCAAACTGGTCAGACGGGTTTAAGTGCTTTAAGTGTTCCCAGGCCCATTAAGACCAACAAACAAACCAAAGACGACACAAAGTAATCCCTCCTCCTCCTCCTCTCCCTCCTACTCTTTCTCTCTCTCTCCATCTCGGCCTCTTTTCATTGTGTATGTCAGGCCTCACATCTGGACGGGTCAGAGGTCGGCTGCTGTGGAAGTCCAGGTAACATGTGACCTGCAGGTCCCACCCAGTGAGACTGCTCAGACTGGTCCCAGTGTTCGAGATCACATTAACCCATTAACACCACAGCCAACGAAAACAAACTCCACCAGGGACTCTGAAACCCCCCCCCCCCCACTTTACTACCTCTCCTCCTCCACCTCATTTCCCCCCTTTTTCCTTCTTCACCTTTCTCCATCTCTTAACTTTCTTCTCATCCTCGTCAGTTCTGTTTTTCTAACTTTTCGTTGCCTCTGCAGCGGTTTTATCCCCGACTTCCTCCCAGTATTTCATCTGAAGGATCGAGCCTCTTTCTGATTCCTCCTGTCCTTTTCCACTCTCTCCAGCCTCGTCTTTCTTTATGGAATTCCCCCGTATAGCTATTTATACACCCACTTTTAAGACTGGGTACCTGACAGTGTATTTATGTGTGTAACTGGACGATGACAATATCCAGTAAACAGCGCTGCAGTTCATCAAATATGTGAAGTAGTCATTGTGCACATGCAAATGCTCTTTAAACCTCAAATTTAGTTTTTTGTCCATATGGATGCAGTGGATTTTGCAGTTCAGATTTAAAGGGACTCTTACCTTTGTTGCATTTTTACACTTTTTTTGGATAAGGTTAAATTGGTATTAATAAGGTAATGACACTCTAAAATGCAAGACAGACCCACCAGGAGTAAAAACAAACAATTATTTCACTCTCATAATATTTAGTGAAAACTTCAACCAATAAAATTCTTCGGACCGAAGGACCTTATTGGCCGACAGACCTGTCTGTTTGCTGCATGGACATGCAGGTTTTCCGTCTGCTTTTTGTGGTGCATTTGGGCCCGCGTCATCAAGGCATGTGAATGTAAATGTATATAACTTACCGAATCCATTGCTTTGGTAAACAAAAACTCACGTGCGTGCGCGGAGGCAGTAGGTTGAAAGTCTGCTTGTAAATAAAGTTTCTTCAAAAAAACACCGCGGATGGGAACGAGGGGGTGGGGCATTGGAGGAAGGCGGGATGATTTGAATGTGCTGTAATTCTCAAATGCAACAAAGGTAAGAGTCCCTTTAACCCTATATTTCATTTTCAGTCAAGTATGCATCCAAGTGATGAATTTAAGTCCAATATTTCCTCTTTTTTAACTCTGTTTTTGGTGTTCAGCTTCACTTTGTACACCAGGAGCAGGGCAGGGAGTGAATGAAGTTGTATTTCAGAAGTTAAGAAGAGCTTGTTATATAAAGAAATTCCGATTTCAGAGGTTTCCCTGAACCACGGTTGGATTGGACTTCATTCCGACTCTGAGCTAAGTGCTGCCGCTGCCCTCAGGGTTCAGGTTATAGCAACTGACAGCTCAGGTTAAACTGACTTCAGAATGTTTGGAGGAGGTCACAGGTCAAGAGGGGTGGAGATGGAGATCTATACCTCACAAGGAGATGGGAAAGGGGCAAGTGTGCACTTGTGTGTCACCATGTGCAAATAATATAAAGAGAGAAAAACAAACTTTGAAATTTGTTATTTGTCCTGTGACATTCCTGTCTTGCCACTGGTTTAAGTGTTTGTGTGTGAGTGTGAGAGTGTGTGTGTGTGTGAGCGTGTGTGTGTGTGATCTCGTCATGTCCCGAGGCGAGCAGGGAAGTGGTGTTAAACACTGACCTTTGACCCCTGCAGGTCACAATGGGGTCGGATCACTGTTCATGCTCCTTAAACAAAACCAATCTTCACTTAGAGACAAACTGGGAGCTCCATGTGAAGTGGGATGGTGACGAAGAGGATGGTTCAATGGTCAAGACTAAAACCGTTAGTGCAAACAAATGGTCAGAGTTTACTGCACCAAGATGAAGAAGAAGAAGAATGTGATAAACTCTGCCTCCTCCATGTTAGTGGATAGGACAAAGAGCTAACTAGAAAAGTAAACTTCAAATAAATGTTTCTGTGTGTTTCTGTCATTGTAGGTATAGAATCTAATGATGATTGACAACTGAGACTGACTCGAGCGAGGACCTTACTCCACATCTCTACTGCAAAGACTTTGGTTCCAAATTACGTCAAGAGCGGAAGATGGCAGCGGCTGTATCCACGATCTCTAGGGAGGAAGTGGAGATATATCACCCGTCTGTATTTACAGTCGATTGGTTTGGCTGGATATATAAATTATAGAATCCTGACAAGAGAGTTTTGGTTCTGCCAGCAAGAAGATTAAATACATTAGTTTGAGAATAATAAGCCGAAGGGAGAGGAGGACCGAGACAGAAAGGAAGAAACGACGGATATTAAAGAGAGACAGGTGTCAGAGGAAAGAGGTAACTTGACAGATGGAAGAAGAAGAAGAAGAAGGAAACAGAGGGGATAAAAAAAGATATCGGGGGCCGACATGACAGCTTAAAGGGAGGAAGCAGGGAAAGGAGAAAAGATGGACAGAGGAAAAGAGGAGGAAGCCGGGAGAGGGAGGGAGCGGAGAATCGAGAGAGAGAGACGGAACAAAGGAGGCAGTGTGTGGTGAACAGGGGATTGAGTCGCCATCTGAGACGAATAAAAACTGGAACAACAATAAAAGTCAGAAGCAGCTACCACCCCACATACACACACACACACACACACAGACACACAACCAACCACACCCCATCCACACACAAACGCATCATCACTTTCTCTACTGTGAAGTGCTTTGGACAAATCCCTGCAAAGATACACAAGTGGTCTTTCACACTGAAGACACACACAGACACACACACACACACGAATTGACGCACCTCACTGAGCCAGATAATCAAAGACATGTGGGAGAGCCGCAGCAGCAACACACACACGCACACATGCACACAAACACACACACGTGAGAGTTAAGTGTGAACATTACAGGAACTTTGTTGTGTGTGGACATCTGTGTGGGAACATGCGTGCACAGCATCAGTGAAGGGAGAGAGTGAGAGTTCAGGAACAAAGTGATGATGAAAAGCAGACAGGGGAGTGTTGTGGTGTTTCTTGAGGATTCCCCGTCTCCTCGTCACTGCCCACAGCTCAAGTCTGTTCTTTTTTATTTCCTATTGTTTATATTGTCCACAATAAGACACTGGGATACAAAAGAGAGAGGGAGAAACAGAGGGTTCATATTCACCAGAGAAACAGACATTAAGCTCACATTCTAACACGTGTGCAGAAAGTTTAAGTAAAGTTTGAGCTTCTCTCTCAACTGTTCCTTTTTCCTTTTCTACTCCCGTCACTTTTCACGTGTGCAGCCCAGTGCAGAGCTCTGAATCTCTTCCAGCAGTGAAAACATGAGCTGTTATCCCCATTTGAACAACTATCATTACTCTTCTCTCCCTGCGACGGCTTGACTTTTCACTACGCCTTCACTTGTGGCTGCTCATAACTGCTATTAATAGTTTTGGCTTCGAACGAGGTCTGACAAGCCGTCAGGAGAACACAGAGCTTTTCACCTCCTTCTTTAATGGTGCGATTAACTAGTGTGAAGCTCTAAATCAGGTACAATTCACCTTTGTACACTATCATTGTATATACTCTTTATATTTACTATGATATGTAAATATTTGTATTGCCGAGAACTGTTGACACATTACCTGAACATGTGCTTGAAACATCAATATACGTATATTTGTGTATAAAGCTTTCACGTGTGCACATGTTCTCTTTATCCAAAGTTTAACTTTTGGGAGGTGTTGTTGTTCATAGTATTTGTGTGTGTGTGTGTGTGTGTGTGTGTGTGTGTGTGTGTGTGTGTGTGTGTGTGTGTGTGTGTGTGTGTGTGTGTGTGTGTGTGTGTGTGTGTGTGTGTGTGTGTGTGTGTGTGTGTGTGTGTTTGTGTGCTGTTGTAGTGATGTTCTTCAGTGTGCGTTGTAAATTTGTCTACGTATATGTATAAAGAGCCATAAAATGTAAAAGGAGCCCCGTGGTTGCTAGGAGACGTTATTGTCAATCATGTCAACCAGCTAAGTATGATGATTTAAGAGTTGTTATTTCTGTAAGTGAACTTAAAACAACCTTAACAACGCTGTTAATTGGTAACCTTTGTGTTCTGGCAGTGAAAAACGACTTCCTGTTCCGAGTGGAGCAGTGGAAAGCAGTAGAGGTCGTTTGTCACAGCTTTGTGTTTTTACGGGTGATAGTCTGCATGCTTTACTTCACCGTATACTCTGTACTTACATGTAGTTTACACCAGGCAGTATTCCAACTACAGCGCGGCCACTTCCCTTGCAATCCATAACCTGAGCAGCAATTTTCTGGAGAAAATCATAAAGTAAACTCTGGCAGCGTGACTGGGATCCAGCTCCCGACCTTCATTAAAACTTCATCAGCCTCCATTAATTTATTTTCCTTCCCCCAATTTTCCAGAACTGTTGCGGATGTGAAACACTCGGTTTAGGGCCAAACGACCACCGGGGTCAGCCACGGTGGTCCCGCCGCTACAGGGTGGAGCCGGGTCGATTCCGGGCCAATGCCGACCAGTGAGGGGTCACTCACTGGGAGAGGGGTCACTCACTGGGAGAGGGGTCACTCACTGGGAGAGGGGTCACTCACTGGGAGAGGGGTCACTTACTGGGAGAGGAGAGCAACCTGATGGACAGACAGTGGGTGCGTTGTGGATCTCGTGTTTCACTACAGAGAGCTGCTGATTGACAAGTGAAAGGCAGTGCCAGATTCCTGTGAGAGGGAAGACAAAAGAGCCTGACGCACACACACACAGACACACACACACGCACACACTGCTACTTTCTACTCTGAGTGTGTGTGTGTGTGTCTATATTTAAACAGTAAGGCAGTGACACGTGCATGTGCTTGTGCGTCCCTGGTTATGTGTGTGTAAGTATTTATAAGACCTGGGTGTGTATCCCTGTAACTATGTGTGTCTGCTTGTAACTGTGTGTGTGTGTGTGTGTGTGTCTGCTTGTGACTGTGTGTGTATCCCTGTGTGTGTGTGTCTGCTTGTGACTGTGTGTGTGAGTGTGTGCTTGTGACAGGCTCCTGAATCTGACCCTTCTGACCGCTACCTAAACCCACGTAAACAAAGCCGCTCTTCAGTGGTGTAAACGTGACGGTGACTCACAGCCTCTGATCTCTACATAAACAGAGAATCTTTCAGAGCTGCGACTGGGAAGAAAAACCAAAACCAGCACATGAATCCCAGACCTCTGTTCTGCCTTCATCCTTTTTCTGGCTTCTCCTTCAATGACTTGACTTTTGATTTAGTTTTGAGTTCCTGTTCGTTAGCTTTTCATTCTCTGTTCAGACGTGGAAACCATCAGTGGCTCATTCTTTACTTCACAGAACAAAACAAACATCTTCAGTTAACAGCTGAATGTTAATTCATGAGGTCGACAGTTGGAAATAAGAAACAAGTCATTCCTGACCTCCTTGCATAGGTACTTTACTATGTGCTAAAGTTAGAAGAAATCTATTGAATGATTTTAGAAGATAAAGTCCTGTGAAGAGTAAAGGGCACAAGAAAGTGTTCAATTTGAACAACTTGGACACATGATACTTTACAGTATATTAATGCATTTAAGTGAGTCCGTGGACAGTTAAAATATCCGTAATGTTTTGCTTCTTAATCATCCTACACAACGACTACTTCATCATCAAATCACACATACTTGAAAATCAGATATCATGCCCTAATTAACAGGTTTCTCAAAAACAATATAGATTATTCTTCGACACACAATATTGATATAATGACTAGCATAATGATCGAAAACAATGTGAGGGTTCTGCAGACTTATACTTACAGCTGTAGAACTGTATTACGTAAAAAGTATTATGAAAATACTGTGGGAAGTGCACCTTACAACTGTTAGGGCACTGGAAATAAAAGAATTATGCACCGACTATATGGACACGGACATATTCAAGCACAGAAATAAACTTGAAACATGTGCAGTGCAGTGTAAATTATCTCAAAATATGAAACGCAAGACGTATGAAAAATAGAAAACTGATGAAAAAAAATTTCAGCAAACACGCTGCGTGTTGTGCAGAGAAAGGCATCGTGTTTGGATTACCGGTCGTCGGGGTCACGTACGGTGTATTTACAGATAAGAATGCACTGTGGTGAAACGCATCACATTGCTGCATTAATCATGGGGAAGCAGTGGTCAGTTTGATTCAGCGCTGGGAATAAACGGATGGCGTTCCACTCGCCTGAGAACGCTGCTCACATCTTGAAATCATAAATTCAAAATCCATACTGGTCCGTGTCAGAAAGGTTCGTGAATACTCCTCCGTGATGGATGAGGCTTCCAGTGAATGTAGGGAGAAGTTTAAGAGGAAAAAAAAGATTCTCTGGTGCTTTTCCAACTTCTGTGGCTCTGCTGTGTAAATAGATTTGAAAATATCTGCAGACACCTTCCATGTTAAATTACTGCAGCCTAAAGCTTTTCCTTTGACATTTGACCTTAGACAAAGTAATTTCTGGTTTTGTTCTTACCCTCATTGTGACAATTCTGTTATTAACAAGACAATATAATGGTATTTTGTTGTCAATCAGACATTTTAATTAGTTCCACAGCTGAAATCACGAGAAGTATCTCGAGATCAGAAATCGAGAATTAAAGAAAAGATAAATCTGCTACGGTAGAGCAACATTCACAGCAGTTATACACAAGAATCCTCATCAAACATGGATTCACGATGAAACACATTCCCGTGCAAAACCCTGAATACCATCTTCATCCAACCTGCAATTTCTTTTAATGAACCTTTCTTCTTCTTCTGTGTCAGATCCTTGTCATTATTCTAATGCTGATGCTTTGGCTCTGCTACAACACAAAATATAATTAAAACCAATCACACCTGGGAACGTGATGAGAGAGGTTTTGAGAAAGACATAATCTAATGATGCAGAGGAATTCAGGCTGAAAGTGTCAGAAGAACTGGCTGCTGCCTCAGCTGGGTGGTTTAGAGGTGAAACCAGTGCATCCTGGCAGTTTGGTGCTATAATGGCAGATTTGCCAGGTAGTATGTAAAATACTGCACCAGTAACTTCAGACTAGGTTCTAGAAAAAGGCCAAAATGCACTTGACCACACCTCATCCAAGACCGACACATTCGTGGACGCTCAGATGGGAGAAGAAGCTTTTACGTGGGATGAGATGGATCACCTGTTCTTTCATTTAGATCTAGAGAACTCTCACAGTAACGGGAAAACAGCAACTAGATGCAGGATGGGTCTGAATCTAGAACCTGAGGGACGATGATGAATGATTTTGAGCTCACTAATTTAATCCAAAATATGATTTATTCAGTTTTAGGTGGAACCTGATTCTCTATCGCAGTTTGCTTGTCTTGTTAAGGAGACGGGTCCTTCTATAGAGAGTTCAGCCCCAGATAGGACTCCTACTCCACATGTCGACCAACAGGCAGTGCAAGGCACCACCACAGCTCGGTTTAGAGGTTTCCCTCCCAGAGAGTCTGAGTTCTCATGGTACGATATGTTTCCTGTGATAAAAACCTCCCCTAACTGGTTTACATTACACACACACTATATAATTCCACAAATGTAAAAGGTTAAACGTGCAACAGCTCCAAGCAGAAGGTTGACATTGTGTTACAGGACGGGTGATGTTCTTTTAACGAGCCGACAGCAGATAGCAGTGTTTGGGGCTGCGAGGTTGTGAGGTTGTGTGTGTGCGTTGTGTCTGGGTGATTTAGATCAAAGTAACCGGCGTCTGGTCGAGGCGACCGACACACAATCCAACAGCTCGACAACGAAAAACACAGGAGTAGGACTGATAAGAGCTGAACAAATACACACAGACTCACACCTCTCACTCCCTGAGCTGTCAGCGGGAGTGTGTGCGTTCAAACTGTGGAGGAGGATGTGATGGAGGACCGGAGAAAATGTGTGTGTGTCTGTGTGTGTGTGTGTGTGATGTAGCGAGAGAGTGGAAGGAAAAGGCCGGGAACAACAGAAGAGATTCTTAAAATCAGATGCTGAAATCTATCTTAGTTTCTCTCATCACCTTGAAATCACAAACGTTCCTCCAAACAAACAACACTTTTTGTAGGTGTTTTAGTTACAGGGTTAGGGTTAGGGTTCATATTTAGGCCAACAGCTAATTATGAATATTAAGGTGGGCAACTTAAAGACCACATAGCCTCTCGATGTGTTTCACCTCTTTCATCTCAGTCTATTTACCAGCCAGCAACCAAAGCCTGCTGAAACGTGATTGGTCAAACTAGAAATTCAAACGAGAAGGTTTCCTGCCACAAAGTCTTGTCCCTCGCTGACAGAATCTGCACATTTATCCAGAATTTAGCTCAAAGAGGCAGAAATTCCAATCACAGAATCACACAAACAGGCAGACAAAGAAAAGCAAGAAGTGACTGACCCATCGACTCGAGGACAAACTGGTCCTGTGTGACGGCCAGAGGAGGCTGAACGGCAACACTCAGTTTACAGGACGACACAACACCACAGGCCTTCACCTTCACCTGGAGAAGGAGGATAAAGAAGATACAAGAGAGGTTCAGACGTAGAACTTGGACAGTTTGAGGTGTTGAAGTACGTGAGGACACCAGCAGCTCACCTGGACGGTCACTGAGGGGACGGGCACGCCATCGAGCTCTTGAGTCAGAGCTTGCTGTGGACAAAAAGAGAGATGAATCTAATGCGTCTCTGTGTGTGTTCATTAAAATGTGTGTCCAAAAGTACAGTTGCACCAGATGTTAAAAAATGGATGGAAATGATGTCAGAGGTTGCATCTTATCAACGCATGTTGGCTAGAATGAACAATGAAGAGGAAGATTTTAGGAGGGCCTCGGACCGTATTTTTTTGTAGATAGGGCATATGGAAAAAATTGTAGACATGGTGCTGGATGTACATTCTGGTAGTTTCAAGAAAAAAAAAAAAAGAAAATATCGATTTGCAGGAGGCCTTTGTATATATGGTTGTATGATGGGTATACTGTCTGTTGATGCTGTTATAAATGTTGTTTTTTGAGTTGGATTGTATGTTTTTATATAGGTGAATAAATAAAAAACTTTAATGACAAAAAAATGTGTGTGTCCTTGTGCGTTTACCGATGGACTGTCCACGCTGGAGGACACAGAAGCTTTCATACTCAGGTCCTCCTCAGCATCAGGTTTAGGGAGGATGTCTGAAATAACAACAGAGTTCACAGAGTTTTACCCCCGAAAAATATCCAGAGAGAAAGATGTATTAAGAGAGGACAGGAAACCACGGACTGAGATCAGAGGCTCCTTCCAAACCGGTTTATTTGGTCCGAACTAAACCAGGCAGGTGTGAAAGTGCCATAAAATTATCTTTTAGCATCTTTAAGAAGATTAAAATATGGTTTTGCAGAGTTCTAGTGACTTTTATTGTGATTCCAGTGCAGCTGAACTTGTGTGTCTGTCTGGACTCCCACCTTGAGTTCTTGTGGCGTCTCTGATGAACTTCTGGAGCTTCTTCATCTCAGCGTCCACCTGCTCATAGTCGGCCTCCCGGGCGTCCACCTTGGGCGTGGAGAAGAAGGAGGGGTCTGTTCCCATGTAGGAGCACAGGAGGTGACCGTCTGAACTCAGACTGACCACCACGCCCTTCAACTCCCTGAGGAGGAGGAGGAGAGAGGAGAGGAGGGGAGAGGGGGAGAGGAAGGAGAGGACAGGAGA
>NC_083646.1:4076990-4161990 GCF_963576545.1 Limanda limanda | reverse complement strand
ATTGCGGTTTGATTGGAGTTGTTTGGAAAAGGCTCCAGCTGGCCCCTCCCTGCTCGGCTCTGATTGGCCAGCTGGAAGATACTGTTGAGCAATTTCCTGTCAAAATCAACACACAGGATTTCTCAAGCTGATAAATGCAGTAACATACCTGCTGTGGGTATGTGAGTGTTTATTTTTAGCGGTGTTTTGTGTGTACGTGTGTGTTTATTATACAACACTGGAACACAAATTATCTTGTTCTCCCTTGAAGTGGCGCTGATGAGTTCGTTTTTTAACAAACTTTAACAGACCGGTTTTATCGAGGGTCGTGCTTACGGGAAGTTGGCGATGCGAACGGCCACGGGCACGAAGGGAAGCTGGGCCGCCCACTTCAGAGTCACATCCTGGTAAACCAGCAGCATGTTGGTGTGGTTACCTAGCAACAGGTTGGTCATGCCCTCCGACACTGGAGGAGAGGAAGAGATAAAACGATTTGTTAGATAGAAGAACCAGAGCCAGTGCAAAGCATGCTTATGAAACTTGGTTCTTGATAAACAAACATTTACTTTACACAATAAAGCAAGGCAGAAAAGATGTGCACAGATATTTAAAAAAATATATACATCTTGAATTCTTTTCGTTGACTTTACTTTAGAATTTGTGAAATCCACGACTGAACAAGTACAAACTGAAGGAAACATTCCCTCCATGGCATTTACATAAAAATAAACTTTTCCATACTGAACAGCAGTTTTATGTACATAACATATAACAAAAACATTGAAGGACAATTAACTATTGAAATCTAGGAAAGGTGTATTTCCATGTGCCTGGTTTGAGGTTTGAACACGTTTCAGACGTTTATGCATTTAAGAGGTGAAACCATTATTATGATTATGTGCTAAAAAGGGACCAAAATGGATTATTCCAGTGAAATTTAAACTCGTAAAATTATAATGAGAATAAAGATTTCTTTGTGAGTGTAAACCCCCAGACGAGGTCTATAATCGTCTACGTGCTCGTTACTGGTTCTATACGATAGAAACCGAACTTCACAGCGATGATTGAACTTAGTCATTTATGGTCAGAAACCCGGCCTCAGTTTCATAGCAGCACAGATCCGAGGGTTTTGTCTATGATTTTTGGTTTTGGAAAACAGTGGCACATATTCACATATCCAAAACCCATGAAGCAGAAATAACAGGAATAACAAATTCCTGTGGTGGGCGGCGTTGCCCTTTAAGATGAGTGCAACTCTCCTGCAAAGACAGAAATCATCTCCCATCTGGTTTCTACGTAGATTTTATTCATGTAGATCGTTCAATTTGAGACAAGGTCAGTTTTTGAAGGTCGACATATGAAGTTACATATAAACCTCCTCCTGTGACTCATGCTTAGAAACATTAAATATAAATACTGGCGTTTTACTGCTTGTGTTTTTTCACACACACACACACAGACACACACGTCCAGTCGATCCCACCAATGGTGCACTTACCACCTAGAGAGATCTGAGGTGACGGCCACACGCAACACAAACACGCACACTTGAACACACAAGGCGTAATATAGTAGCAGCGGTCAGCAGGGTGGGACAGTGCAGGGGTCAAAATGACAGAGTGTGTGTTGGTGCCACATCAAAGCAAACGCACACCTTCCATCTCGGCATCAGCATTATAATTACAACCTAATTATAAAGGTCCGATCGGTGTTCAGGCCGAGCATCTCCACAACGTTTCACTCCCCTTTCCCTTCGCTGTCATCCCTACATCCTTCATCTCTTTCTCCTCTCTCCTCCTCAGCTCCATTTCTTATCTGATCCTGTCAGTGGTTCCTTCTCCTGTCGCCTCCTTTCTCATGTTCCTGTCTATTCTCACCTGCTTCTTCTAACCTGTTTTCTGTTTCTACCATCTGCACAAAGATGTAGATTCGCTGATGCTTTCCTCTGCTCCCCTCCATCTTGACTGAAGTAGGAGTCAAGTGCTGTAAATAAAGATGGACGACATGTCTCCACTTCCTCCCACTTTCCAGAAATATCCCGCTCGGATAAGAACGATGCCATATTTCGCCGAAAAAAAAACGTAAGAGTGAGACCATGTGAGAAAACAGCAGAAAATGTCCGGCAAAAATCCCGGCCAGCATGTGGACGTGTTGATGAAGTATCTAACGTGAAACTGGAAGAATAGAAATAACTGAGGATGAAGAAGAGAAGCCTTACACGTAGTTTTGCCGATAACAGAGATGAGCACTGAAGAATCCCTTGTATATCTTCAGCTGGACGTATATCTGAGGACAGTGAGTCCATGTGCCCTAATCTAAATGAATCTGTCACTCAACTGTCATGTGTCTGGAAGTTTGGGGCTCGTATAGTTTTATCTCCAAATGGAAGGGATCTCGCATCTTGTTGTGGTTTGAACGTGGGACCTGAACTCTGGCTGTACGGTTTCAGCTGAGCAGTGGAGCCAATAAAGTTTTGTGAGACAGAAAGGAACAGACAGACAGACGGAGGGAGGAGGACGAGGAGTTCGAGGGCAGCGTTCCAGCCGAGGCAGCTGTGAGGCCGAGGGCCAGGAGGAGAGAGTTAGGAAACAACTGGAGATCAGCGACGTCTGTGCTCGTCTGTAAGAACCAGTCTTAACTGAGGGCTGGGTGGCAGCTCTGACAGTCACTCACTCACTACCACAGTCTATGGTCGCTACGTGTTAGCCTCCTAACAAGAAGCTGAAGTGTGGACACAGACGATTGCAGCAGCAGCCAGATCCCAGGAGTCCGTCTGTCTTTCCACCATGTGGGAGCTTTTATGCGGTTTCGATTGTTGACAGCAATCATGTCCCAATAAAAGCTGCTTTTGTTGCACCAGCACATCATGTATTGAATTTATGGGCAATTTCCAAGAGTAGTTTAAATAATCGAATCGTGTCGAACACTTTGAAAATGCCGAGATATTTTAATTCTAAAATTGAAACCAGATATTGGTAGAACGCTCCCGGCTGTTTTCGCGATCCCTCCATCAATCCTCCCGTCTGGATCCGGCCTCCAGTCTATTCTTTACTTTCCTCACATCCCGTTTTCTCTTTCCATTCGTCAGCTCTCTGGTGTATTTCAGATCAAGTGCAACACTCAACAGAAATGCTTCTACGGTTCATTGCTGCATAAACCGAAACAGACAGAAACATTTTTTTGTAGGTAAAAAACGCTCATAAAAAGATTGTTTATTGCTTCACGTTTAATAAGTTTATGCCGAGAGTTTTCATCCTGCTTTAACGTGCAGCTGTATCTTGGTAATAACCTTTTATATCTTAGTTTCAAAGATTGAACAATAAAGCTTTTGTCTCTGGATGTCAGTGTAAATTAAATGAACAGAAACACAGATTGGGATTAGGTTGAAGCATTTCAGTTCTCTTGTCCAAAGATTAATCAGAAACACGTGTAAATAAAAGAGAAATAAAACTTTTCAAACAGAGATGATAAAACAGATTTTAGGATCCAGACAGGTTTTAAGAGAACATATAACAAAGTCTCTGAGTCATGTTGGTTGTGTATGAAACCACGACATCACCCAGAGCAGCTGAAACAACCCTGGTAGGCGTCGGTGGAGAAAAGATCTAATTCTAGCTCATTTAAATGTGGTTTCAAGGGCGGTGCGGGTTTATTCAGCCGCTGCACGATAACAAATAGGATGAGAAAGCAATTGTTAATCCACCATGATGTCACTGGAAGAGGAGGAGGAGGAGGAGGAGAGGAAGAAGACATACTGTATATGAAGAAGAAGTAAAGGAAGTAGATGAAGAAGAAGTAAAAGGAGAAGACATATAGAAGAAGACAAAGTAAAAAAACACAAAGCAGAAGATGGTAGGGAGAAGATGAAGAAGAGGGAGAAGAAGAGAAAGAAAATGAAGATGATGAAAAAGAAACAGACGCAGGAGAAGAGGAAGAAGAAGAATTTGATTCCATGTAAGCAAATGGGACGTGGACCAAACAAAAAAAATTTAAATTCAAATCAAATAGATTTTTCTCAAAAAGGGTTTCTGTCATTTTACACTGATCAAGTGTTCATGTTTCTGACAAGCTTGGTTTCAATAATTTATTCCAGATATTAAATGGGTTAACACATTGTGATTGGCAGCTGAAACTGGCTCGTGATTGGTCTGCATCTGTGAGACCTCGATGCCACAGCTCCGCCCCCCAATCGCTCCCACACACACTCCCAATGTGCAAGATGGCAGCATGTAAATCTGGGATATATATATTTATATATTTTTTTCATATAAGGGTTATGGAATTTTCTGTATTTTTTTAAGTGTACACCATAGAGTAACATTGAATCCTCCCGTTTCTTAGAAAACCCAAGGAGGCCCACAGCTTTGTATATCTCAGGTCTGTCATGCACATTAAAACGTCTGCCTTTATGAGGTTTTTCATTCATCTTGCACCATGTGTTTATGCACTACAGATTGTTCAGTAGTCTGCTCACTTGTGTTTTAACGTGTGTAGCAGGGCTGCTGCCGTTGTTCCATCACGTTCTGCCAAAGGCGGCTTCCTGCAGCGCCGCTCATGTGGCACCGGCCTCCGCGCAGGACGCTTTGTTTTGTGTATTTGTTCACTTGCTCTGAGGCGTTTGGTTGTGGCAGGTGCAGCGATGCGTGCTGAGGTTTGTGTTGCTGCCCTGCACTTGAAACCAGGGGGAACACATCTGAGCTTCACCACTGCTGCACTGGCTCAATTTGACGCTCACCCGCCCACAACACAGCTCTCAGTTCTAAGAGAGACATCATGTGTCCAAGTTCCTTCAGGAACATCAACAACTGCTCTTGCCCATTTCTATTTTAAATTTCAACCTATGGCATTTCCTGTTAAAACTACAAAATGCTGAGGGCAAAGATCAGAGTCTGTTTGTAATGATGGACGCCTTGGCAGCTCCGAAGTGAAGCTGAAGTTTCCCGATCGTGCCCTGGTTTAACCACAGCTTAACAATCGAGAAACTCAAATCACACATTAAACACAGTTAGCTGTTGCACTATGTCAACCCTGGTCTAGAAGTGTCGTGGTTTACCTGAGGCGTAAGGGAGGAAGCAGCTGGAGCTGAACTCCAGTTTCTTCATGAAGCGAATCTGTCCGTTGTCTCGGAGACAGTAGAGGTTCCTCTCACCCAGGACGAAGATCGATGAAGAGGAGTGGGAGAAGGAGGGCACGGAGAGGTCGAGGGCCTGTTCTCCCAGGACAAACGTCCAGTCAGGCTGGTAGACAGACACACACACACACACACACACACACACAGACACAGACACAGACACAGACACACACACACACACACACACACACACACACACACACACACACACACACACACACACACACACACACACATATATTAACACCACTGTTACACCACAGTGCCCTCATTTTTCCTCATTTAAAAAGACTAAACATAAACCATCACTATGAGCAACACATGTAATGTCTGTACACTCTTTATAGTATGTTAACCTAGTGAAAATATGTCTGTGAATCCTGGGTTTCATGGTTCTACTGCGTTTGTGCCAATGTGGGGAAGGTTTTGTTCAAGGTGAGGATCTGGAGGATTAAAAGGTTGTGTGGTCATAGCATTAAAATGCTGCTGTGAGGATGACATGGAATCTTCCAGTTGGTTTGATCCACGTATGAAAGAACATCCATGTGTAACTTTGACAGTAGGTTTTGAGAGTATCTCCGGCAGATGCTGTGTTTACGACTCACTGTCAACCTCTTGCCTCCGGTCTTCACCGGCTGGTCAGGATCCTGTCGAGTCTCCGCCTCCGTGGCCACGGACAGAGTCTCGTACCTGAGAGGGACACAAACATGTTTTTACACAAACTGTAGAATGTCTGTTTATTACAATCGGAATGCTTTCAGAGAAAAATCAAAGTTTAGACATCATATTTGACAGCCGAGGCTCCACCGAGCCTGCACAGACTTTACCTCAGTGGGTCAGTGTTACCACCTGGCACAGCTGGAAGTGAAAAGCCTTGCTCAAGAGCACCTTGCACTGCATAGACATGGTGCCTCTCATTCCAGTATTCCCATCACATATCCCACAGCCAGTCACAGAACTCCCATTAGTGACTCTCTGGTTACAGGTTTTGCTTCTTTAACCACCAGCCCAAGACCACAACAACATCCGCACTTCTCCTGAGAAACTTCATCTGCGAGGCCGAGGCAGAAATCCTCCTGCGTCTCATTCGTTTTCGATTAAATAAAGTTGAACACTGTGAAATGTTGGTTATTAAGTAAATCCGTGACTAGAGTCTTATATTCTCCTTCTCCTTTACTGCTTCTGTCAGGTCAGTCAACACGCCAGGAGGCCCGCCGCTCCCACCGAAGCTGTGGTCTATCAGTTTTAATCAGTGAGCAGTCGGCAAATTGCTAAGGATAAAGTGGTCAGACTGATCTGTGGTCAGTTGATTTTGGCGTCTTCAGCATCAGGAGTTTTCCAGTAAGCAGCTGGCAGAGGAAGCAGCTTGGCGGGAATCTATCCTTCAGCTCTAACACCTGGATGAACGGAGAGCTCCCGACCCGACCAAGCCCGACTCGGAACCGCAGACCAAACACCAAATAACCTCTGATTTATCCACTCAGGTTTTGTACACGTACCAATGAACATTAGGACCAGAAACCTGCCGTTAATCAAACCTGTCGTGTCTGAAATGGACCTTAAACCGTTAGGCCCGTAATCCAATATGTCTGCCGCTTACAGACTGGTGTTTCCACCTGTAATTCTTTTAATTCTGCAGGAAGTTTGAACTCAAATACCTGCAGAATTCCCACCAGTCTCAGTTCTAATTCGTATTTAACACGTATTAATAAATGTTTTCGTGCCAACGCACTGAATTTAGATGCTTAACGTTCAAAATATGTCACGAAAACATCAGCATGTGAGCATGTGTGCTTGTTTTCTGTTTTCTCAATCAGATGGTTTCTGTCATTTTAGCTTGTTTTTATCAGACTGATGTTTGTTCATGTGTAAATTTGGCTTTAAGTATCTGATGATATAGAAACAGGGTAAAAGGTCACGATTGACAGCTGAGACTGGCTCATGATTGGTCGAGAGTCGGCTCCATACCACGATCCCGACTGCACAGACTCAGACTTGTAACGGAAAAAGGTTGCAATTGAGATGAGTCATAATATTACGTGAATAAAATCGTATTTATATTCTTATTATTTACTTTTTCTGGGAAAGAAGAAATTGCAGAATGACCAGATTTAAAAGTGACGCTAATTCCCCTGAACATTGAGTATAAAACACAAAAATGGAAACGTTCTAAACTTTGAATTTTTGCATTACAACGCAGGATTTACAGTTTTGAACTCATCGGTACAGTAGCTCTGAGGCTCGGTGGGAACCGGCTGGCAGACTTGACGGGCGGCTCTATGGGTGAGCGCCAGTACAGAAACCTTTTCATCGCACCGTGACCGTTTCCTGGGCAAGAAAACGGACTGAAAAGTATATTAAACGTGTCAGAGCTGCTGAGCTTTCAGAGCAGGCACTGAACCGATCGACAGGCCAACTCCTGGATGGATGAGTGGATTAAATTCAGCCTAATGAAACTAAAACAACACCATAAAATAAACCATTCTTTCACAATGCTCAGGTTTTTCTGTTCCACCCCCTCGCTCAGATGTTTTACTAATGATGGGTTTGGAGGTAAGACGAGTGAATTAAAAAGTGTACATGCGTATGCAGCAGTGTGTGTGTGTGTGTGTGTGTGTGTGTGTGTGTGTGTGTGTGTGTGTGTGTGTGTGTGTGTGTGTGTGTGTGTGTGTGTGTGTGTGTGTGTGTGTGTGTGTGTGAGTGCGTGCGTGCAGATTTAAGTGTTACGGAAGATGGTTTAAAGAATTGCACAAAGCGTATATAAAAGAGAAAACTCATAAACCCCCAATATGATATATGATTATCCACCTACATGACTAATTTATTACGAGGCAGAACACACACACACACACACACACACACACAAACACACACACACACACACACACACACACACACACACACACACACACACACACACACACACACACACACACACACACACACACACACACACACACACACACACACACACAGCTACACAGCCAAGTACATGAACACACAATTGGCCGTTACATACTGCACTTTTGGGAACATTTTCTTTCTTTGGCATTTTTACATAATCTCAGTGTTATGCTGTGTTCTCTCACACATGGACAGAGGTAAGGCCAGAGTGTGTGTGTGTGTGTGTCTGTGTGTGTGTGTGCGTGCAGGCCATATCAGTCATCAGACACTGAGGTTGAGGAAACGTTCGTCTGATTTATATGAAAGTCGATCCCCCTGAAGAGGTCCACAAACAAATACACTCATTTACCTTCAGCACATACATCACACAAACATATACAGAGCGTACACACTTACACAAATTATACAAACACACACTACATGCATATACCCTCCCAGTGTCCATGGATAAACACAAACTAAAAATCTCAAAGCTGACGCCAACACACACACACACACACACACAGCGGATGAAATCAAGCTCTCATTCATCAGGGCAGGAGAAGGTCCAACAAGCTAAATAAACCGAGGGAGGCAGAACAGTTTGACCAGTCATCTGATATTAAATGTATAACAGTCAGTGAAGCCCTCACCCGTCATGTGAGATGTAACAGCCTGGAGGCCACAGCTCAGCAGCGGTCGGGGAACTAAGAGTTTCTCTGCACAAGAGCTTTTTGAAGATGTGAATCTGATCGGCTACAAGAGGAAGGGGATAATATTGGGCCTTTTATTGTATTTTGGTGAACTGCCTTTCGAAGTATTGTATTAATTTCTTAACACGATAGAATGTTTATATAAAGATGGACGACATATCTCCACTTCTTCATACTTTCCAGAAATGAAGCCAAAATATCCCAATACCCCAGATACGAACGCTGCCATTTTGTGTCGATGGCGTCATTTGCACCCGGAGTCTATTTATTTGTGTATCTACGTTTTCTTTATTTTGATCCATGTCCCGTCCATTACAGCCGTTGCATGTAGAAAACTGTATTTATGACTTTATCATGTGAGAACGTAAATGTCCTTCTCCAGAGAGCACCCAAGTGAAATATCTGGAAAGTGTCTTAGTGAGCCCACGAGAGAACAGAGAAGGATCATATGTGTTTCTCATGATCCTGCATCCTGCATGAAAACGTCTGTGTACTGCAGCCAGCCACCAGGGGGCGATCAGCCTATGCTCAGCTCAAAGCGTTGTAGTGTATGTGCAGGTGCTGTGTGTCTGCTGAGCTCCGTGTAATTTACTACAGTGAGAGATCTGCAGGGGCGTGTTTGAGTGTGAAGTCAGCGTTTCCACGGTGATATCTCGTCTGGAGAATCTCTTGATACTGTTGGGGGGGGGTGGGGGGGGGGGTGGCACACAGATAACAAACAGCTGTGTGAGAAAGCTACACACACACACTACACCCACGCACTCTGTGAGACTTCTAAAAGCTTGCCATGCCTCAGCCGGGGGGGGAACTGGGGAAGTGTGCGTGAGCTTAAATTAAAGTGAGGTACTTTCCGATCCAAAGCAGTGTGCGTGTGTGTGTGTCTGTGTGTGTGTGTGTGTGTGTGTGTGTGTGTGTGTCTGTGTCTGTTCGGGTCGATTCAGACGAGGGACAGAGCGAGAGCAGATGCCTCTAAGATGTTGGAGCTTTAGTCAGCGCTGCTCTAACCACGAGCAGCTGATCATAAAGACAGAGAACAACATGAGATAACCTCAGATCGCTTCAAAGCCGCTGCAGCCGACGGATTAGCATTTGCAAAGTGAAGTGTGCAAAGTCGGGCGATAGCCTTATCGCCACGGAAATTGTACGCCGGTGCAGTTTCAATCCTTTCCGGACTCGTACGAGGTCCCTGTGACCTTTGTGACCTTTGACCACTCAAATCGAATCAGTTTAAACCGGTCAAAATGTGAAGAAGCCCCCTGAAGACAGACCTTGAGATGTGATGTTCAAGAGGCACCGTGACCTTGACCTTAGATAAACCAAGATCTAATCAGTTAATCCACAGTTAGTCTAAGTGAAACGTTTGTGCCGTGTTTGAAAGGATTCCCCTCGAGGCACTTTCCAGATAATGCACTCACAAGACATAAAAAGGCTTTTGTGGGGTCACGATGAACATGACATTTTCACTGCACGTTCTAATCCGGTTATCCTCGGGTCCAAGTCGACATTTGTACCCAATTTGGAAAGGATTCCCTGGAGCCTGAGATATCACAAGGCAGAAGATGTGGTTGAACGTCGACCACCAAAATCTCATCAGTTCTTCGGTGAGTCCGAATGAAGGTTTGTACCAAATGTGAAGAAATTCCCTCAAGGTGTTCTTGAGATATTGTGTTCACAAGAACATAACCATAACACGTGCGTGCATTAAAACTTACTTGTAGCTCTCCAGCTGGCGGGCGGAGGACACGGTGAGGAAGCCGTCTGTCCTGCTGTTGTAGACCAGAGGACCGGGCAGCAGGAACCCGGGGAGGAACCTGCCGAAGGAGAAACTGTCCTGCTCGAAGAACATCAGCATCCCGTCCATGGACTGGACGCACAGGGAGTGGTGTCCTGGCGAGAGGAGGACAGAGGACATCTTCAACCTTTAGATCATCTCATATCACCTGAAGGTCACTGAGGCTGCTCCACAATGCTTCATGTGTCGTCCTCTCTCTGACAACAGGCCGTCAGCCCCATGATTCCACTCAGGTGCTGGATAAACAGGTCAGATGTCAGAGCAAATCACCTTAATGCAAACAGCACCGAGGTTTTTATTTAAACTTCGCTTTACCTGCATTCCTCAGCTTTCTTTCTGGGAGAGTGTATACAAGACAAATGCAATAACTCCAGCTGAAGTCCATAAAGTTTGGTTTCTTTAGGCAGCAAAAGCAATTTAATTTGGACCCACGGTTCAGATGTGTATAAGCAGCTGGCCAAGAAAGCACTGAGATGTTTGTGTTACACTCTTTGCTTTACGAGAGCCGTGACTCGGCAGTTTTACTCGGTTTTCTGTGTTGGTTTTTTAAATCCAGGTACCAGCGATTCCTGAATGACATTCATGGCTTCTGTTTCATTTCAGTCGTGAAGTCGTGTTGTGCTGCGAGCTGCGTTTCTCCCTCTGGCTGAATCTGATATCTCCATTAACACCTCCACACACACACCTGGCTCCGGGTGTGAGTGTGCAGCCATGTGTGTGTTTGTTAGGAAAAGCCTGATTTAGGGCAC
The DNA here is from genome assembly GCF_963576545.1 of Limanda limanda. Classification (NCBI taxonomy): domain Eukaryota; kingdom Metazoa; phylum Chordata; class Actinopteri; order Pleuronectiformes; family Pleuronectidae; genus Limanda; species Limanda limanda. The sequence goes on along the minus strand of NC_083646.1, from coordinate 4,150,743 downwards.
ACTAAGCCCCAACGCACGGAAACACACATGAGGCCATAAAGCAGTGGGGCTGTGCGACCAGAGAACTATAATTAGGTCTCAATGTGCTATTAAAAGTCACACTGCCATCAACTAGAGGTCAGGGAGACAGCCACCTACAGCGCAACACACACACACACACACAGACACACACTCCACATCCATCACCGGGGATTTAGAAAGAAAAAGCCGCACTCTCCTACACACCTATCCTGTGTAAACAAGTGTGTGTGTTTGAGTGATGAGCGGAGTTCAGGGTGGCCATTAACACACTCAAGGACAACGTCTCTCACACCACACACGACACCCTGTGAGTGCAGGTGTGTGTAACACAATGTTGGATAATGAGCCATGGGCAGCTGTTGCATCATCTGAATGTGTGGTTGTGGTTGTGTGTGTGTGTGTGTGTGTGTGTGTGTGTCTCACAGGGATGGATTTACCCTCATGCTCAGTGTGTATTTCTGTCCAACTGTACCAGGTACAATGTGTTTCATTAACTCAAATGACTTGTCTCCAGTTATGAGTTTCTGCTGCCACACATTACAGAGTTCATGAAATTACTCTCAGCTGATTTACGTGGCCATAAACAGTAATTGGTCCTTAATGAGTCTTTGGTGATGGCCATGTGCCGTCAGGGCAGAAGCTAATGGGACATTACAGGTCAGCTGGACTGAAGCTAGTCCAGGTTTAAGTTGAAATCACAATGGTTCTGCTGGACTGGTCTGTAAAGAGCTATGAAGCGATTGCAGCAACATACATAATCAGAAAAGGTAGAATTATACTGTGTTGTCGTGGAGAAGGCACAAGTTGATTCTCGGGTTTCGTAACAAGTTTGCTGCAAAGAGCCAAGTCATTTTATAGATAGAATACAGATTAAAACAAGTTGTTACTCTAATAACTCTTATTATGTGCTTAACTGTGGGAAAGTGTTTCCTTTAATTCATTACAACAATTTTTAATTTGTCTACAGGTAAGTTTACAATACAACATGTACAGAGAAAACATTTAGTCTGATTCCTATTTTCCCTGTGACTACAACAGACCCACTTCTCTAAAGGAAACGATCATGACGTGTCCATGAACCACGAACAGCAAATCCAAACTGAGCACCGGAGGACCTGCAGGCCAGATTCAGTTCCACCAGTTGCTCTCCCTCAGAAAGTGAAGGACTGTGCAAACAGCGGGACACCTCAGGAGTGGACCCTCCTCCCAGATAAACACTTTTGTGGATTTGTCAGGTGTGTGGTGGTCGTTTCCCACCTTGAAAGACCCGAGCTCGGGGTCAAAACAACACGCACTCAGACGGCCTGACACGGCGCTGTATCATCAGTAATAAGAGGAGAGCTGCACGCTGAAAAATGAAAGCCAGGCTGCGCCATAATAGCAACTGTGCACGTGTAATTCCACACACCCACGCCCAGGTATAATGTGTCAAAGAGCCCAGTATGAGAGCAGCGGCTCAGAACCAGCGGAGGAAACAGGCCTGTATTAGCATCATTAATAAGACATGTTGAACAAGCACACGAGCGGCCAACAAAGCACAGAGGCTGGCCGCTAGTGCAGAGGGAAGGGCCTCGCCTCAGTGTGTGGGTCAGCAAGTGTGTGTGTGTGTGTGTGTGAGAGTGTGTGTGGTTGTGAGTGTGTGAGAGAGTGTGTGAGAGTGGAGGTACATGTGAGAGAGTGTGTGTGTGTTTGAGAGAGTGTGTGTAGTTGTGAGTGTGTGAGAGAGTGTGTGAGAGTGGAGGTACATGTGAGAGAGTGTGTGTGTGAGAGAGTGTGTGCAAATCTGTTTCGCGCATGAGTGTAAGTATATCTATATCTGACCAGAGAAAAGGCCAGTCCGTGTGGGTGTGTGTGTGTGTGTGTGTGTGTGTGTGTGTGTGTGTGTGTGTGTGTGTGTGTGTGTGTGTGTGTGTGTGTGTGTGTGTGTGTGTGTGTGTGTGTGTGTGTGTGTGTGGCCTGAATGTGACCCAAACCCGAAGGCAGCCCAGCTATTAGAGCTGTATTAGTACAGAGCTGCTATTACAGCGCCTACAGCACTGCTAAATGGCTGCTATTATAGAACCACACACACACACACACACACACACACACACACACACACTCACGTGTACGAGCAGACACAACTTGCAAAAACACTCCCACACACACACATACACACTCAAGGCTTTCCGAACCCAGATACACACTTTGGAGAGCAGAGTGCGGTCACACACTGTCCACTGGACAAACACACACACACACACACACACACACACACACACACACACACACACACACACACACACACACACACACACACACACACACACACACACACACACACACACACACACACACACACACACACACACACACACACACACACACACACACACACGGACATTCAGCTGTGACTCTGTAAACCAACAGATAAAATAACCCTCCAGTGTGTGAGCATGTGTTTCTTTGTGGATGAATATATTTCTGTAAATAAATGCTTTTGCATATTGTGTGTCTGCAAACCATTACGTGTGTGCAAGTGTGTGTGTGTCTGTGTCTGTGTGTGTGTCTGTGTGCTGCAGGCAATGAACCCCGAGATCAGCTCAATTTTGTGTGAGTGTGTGAAACAGCCTCACAGACTGAGACACGCTGGGATGATCCCAAACAACTAATCTGTCCTTAAACGTACTCATTAAAATACGTATTTAACTCAGGGTCGTTCAATGAAAACAAAAACAAAAGATCTACGACGCCGTGAAGCAGCGGCAAAACACATATGATGCAATTTAAAAGCTAGAAGTACACAAGTTAATAACATATATAAAGATTTGTTTTTGGACATTTTAATGAAGAATTACATACATATTATATGTTTAAAACCGGCAAGACGACTAAAACAACCTCTGTATCAACAACAGTCGTTCTTTACATGTTGCATTAATTCTGTCTTTTGACATATATTTTACAGTTTTTCTATTTGTAGCTGTTTTTTAATTTTCTCCTTCTACATGTGATTTACCTCAGTTAGGTGTAAAGCTGCATTTCTCTCCTGGTCTTGAGAAATTAAAATGTGGAGAAGATTTTTAAATAATGTTATGTGCAGTTTACAATGCAATTTATCCTGCTGAAGTGCCCTGGAGCAAGACACTGAACCCTGACCCGACCCAGAGAAGCCTGGACTGTATCTGAACCCTGAACCTCCTGGTGATGAGAGGAACCTGCTGGATAAACGAGGCTTTCCACACTGGAGCCTTCATGTAGAGAACAAGATTCAAGGGCCAGCACTGCCATCTAGTGGTGGTAGTAGGAGGGAGCAGGAGGAGAGGGAGAGGATGAGGAGAGGAGAGGAGGAAATGGAGGGATGAGGAGAGGAGAGGAGAGGGAAGGAGGTGCCACAGGGAGTGAAGAGGATACTTGGGTGGTTATAATGCGTTATATGCGGTTGTGCCAGGTCGCATGCGTGTCACTGACATTTGCATTAATTTATGTCAATTATGTCAAACCTGTAAGTAGTGTGTGTGTCTGTCTGTTTATTATAGGTGTGCATGTGTGTGTGTGTGTGTAAGAGAGTTGCCATGTCTCCACTGAACAGTACGGTATTAGCAGGGAACAGCACGTGGAAACACACACACTGTGCACGTGCTTTCATAACAGACGAGGGGATTGGTTCTACTGTGTCCACACTGTTCTATCTATCAATCAAACACACACACACACACACACACAGAAACAGACACACACCTTTACAATTCACCCTTCATGCCATGTTCTCTGCTTTAAAGGGGGTTCCCCGTGTGTGTCTGTCAGTGTGTCTCTGTGTGTGTGTGTGTGTGTGTTTTTGTTGGATGCTGACGACTCAAGGGCTTTCCCCTGCTTGGTTTTTCCGAAAGCCCAACTGACGAGCGAGCGAGCGAGCGAGAGAGAGAGAGAGAGAGAGAGAGAGCAGCTATATGACCTCTCGCTCTCCGTTTTCCATCCTCTCCTCCCTTTCAGACATTTATAGTTTTATGTATTTGTGCAGTGCAGCCAATTACCACCTTTGCCAAGACATGTGCACCGATGTTCACACATACACACACAAACACGCACACACACACACACACACACACGTACCTCTATGCTTGTGAGGACCCTCACTGACGTGTTTAAAACCACTGGGGTGTTAATGATCCCTGGTGCTCAGTTGTGTGTCTGTATTCTGGAGAAGTGATCAGGTAACAAGAAGCTCAACACACCTGTAGCTCCTCCGAAGGCGCCGTACGTCATGTTGCAGGCCGTTCTCTTCAGGTTGTGTTCATAGACCAGCTTCAACTGGTACTGGTCCCCGTGCTCCACGTTCCCTGCGGTGCCTGATCACACACACACACACACACACACACACACACAAAGTGAAACAGAATCACATAACACTAACTGTGGGGAGTTACAGGAACAAAAGGGAGAACATCATCAAGCTGCTGGTGAGTGTTTTACCTGACACGGAGTAGACGGACAGTTTCCTGGGATGGAGAACAGCCAGGTGAAGGAGCTCCGAACACCTGAAGAAGAAGAAGAAACTGTCACATGTCCATCATCAGGCAGCAGCAGCATCAGAAGCATCACCACCAACAATAGAGGTGTGGGTCAGTCAAATGTAGACATGACTCCAAATACGTTGTGTGTCGTTTATTTGAACGAAAACTAAAAGCAAGACGTGACGCTGAACAGAAAATATTGGAGTCCTTCTCCTGTCTTCCACCCCCTTGAGACAAGTGACAAAACCCAACCCCAATTACACACAAGTCACAATAACAAACAGGAAATTATATATAATCACTTCTGTGTGCTCTGGCATTAGCTTCCGAATCCCATGTCTGGCCCTATATGATAAATAAGCTTCTATTTAGTAGAGTAGTAAAGCCCACACCTCTTCCAAGGCTCTATCTCAATAAATCCCCTTAAATCAAATCTGCACCAAAATTGACCAGACTTCAAAATCCGTTCGGTTGTTTTTGTGTAATTTTGCTGAAAAACGATCGAACAATCAAAGGACAGAAAACATAATCAACTATTCGAGCGATAAATCCCAGACGTGTTGGTGTTCTCGTGTTTTCAGCTCGGTCGTATTTTAACTGAAACAGCTGCTGGAGTTTTTTGACCTTGGTTTTGGCTGAGGTGTAAATGATGGTCTCAGTGATGCTGATCCCAGATTTTCACTTATGTACTTCACCACAAACCCACATGTCCACTTTCCTGGACTCGGAGCAGATGCCGTCTTACAATCCTGCTACGACCGCTGGTGTAGTGTTTGTTGAGAGAAGAACAACGACTCAAGTCTGTGCTGAAACGAGACCTGTCACCATCTGCCCACCTCGTCGGCCCTGACAGTATTTACAACGTGCTTCTACATCCAGGCCGGATTCCAAACGCTCCACCACCTTCTGAAAAACGCTGCGCTGAGAAACCGCAGGTAACCCAACACGACGTCTTCCCAACAGACTGATTTAGATCGTTCTGCTACCAGCGGGATGACATGGGAGGCAAACCACCGGAGCTTTTCCCAGAAAGCTCACTTTCCGGGAGGTTCCTGTCCAGCAGCGGGGGGGGGGGGGGAAATGAGAGGTACAGTTGTGGGACCAATTGGCTCAAGGAAAACAGCGCCACCACCAGGGTTAGATGTTCAATTACCCATTCAGCTTAAGGGATAAGAGAAGGTGTGTTTGTATAAGTGTTGTGTATGAGAGAAGAATAATAACTCTGCTTATCAGACAGCTTCAGAATCACGATTTACTGTTTCACTGATTTAAAGTTTTGCAGTTTGGTTTCTTCAATGTTCACTTTGTAAAAATTGGATGATATTAGTTATGATTACCATCAGTATCGACGGTTTAAACTTTCCGAGCACAGGGTTCAGTGTGTTTCCTCTCGTGCAAAGATAATTATAAAGCAAGATGAATAAAATTGTCCAGTAAATAATCTGTCCCACGAGCCGGTCGCGGTCCCCACATCATTCCTCTTCCTCCCGCTGTCCTTCGTCTTCACCACTTTGAAATACTTTTTGCTGTGTGGGGGCAAAACAACTTGTTTTTACTGGAGGAATTTGCACATTTCACTTGACCTCGACTCGGAGGGGTCCGCTCTCGAGATCCAATTATGCAGCGCAGGGCCCTTGGGTTCTGACAGCTATGCTAGCCACTCAGCGGTTAGCCTGATACTATGAGCAGAACTATGTTTGGACCGCCGGGCGACTGATGGATCACGATAAATCTCCGGGCGGTTGAGAAACTCCCGACGTGGCGGTTTTGGACTCGCATGCAGAGCAGCAGAAAAAAGACATGTTAATGTGGTGGTAGGTTGCAGCAGGGAGGGTTTCTCTAGGAATGAGAAAGCGGTGTGATGAGTTATGAATGGGTGGTTCTGCCTGGCAGCTGAACGTAAGGCTCTATTATAAGTTATTACATGAATGCTTATAACTCACAGAAGGTCATGACATAGAGTTTCAGAGAGACCTGTGATTAATTCCTGGGCAGCGGCTCACATGTGAAACAGAGATATGGTCGTCAGGGTGGCCGGTGGAGCGGCTCTGTAATCTAAAGCTCACGGGTTTAATTCCTCCTCGCCAACGACGACCTCTGACCTTCTTGATACAACAAACCTCAATTCATGCGACGGTGATTTAAGTTAGCTCCCTGGCAGAAGACATTAGGCTAATGCTAATTGGGCCGACACATGTGAGGCCCAGCACGCAGGATGGCAGCCAATGGGGAAAGAGAGATTAGCAACTGCATCAGTGATCCTGGTGTTAGAGCAAAGATCGGAGATGATTGATTTATCAGGAGAGCCACCGCAGCACGGAAGCTAATAATAGAACCGATGGTTTCATTAGTGTCGACGTTAGAGCTCCAACAAAATGGAGATGCAATGAAAACATAACCTGCTTAGTAAAGGTATAAGGATTCCAAATCCATCAAACATCTACTACGAACCAGATTAAAATGAACTGGGTCCTGTTACCCACAATCCAGTGCATGAGTGAAGTAAACCTCCTCTCTAACCCCGTGGCGTCCCCGGCCCCGGCTGGTTTCAGATCTACTCACGAGACGAACTTGCCCACTTCCACCTGGATGATGGCGTTTTGCAGCTGGACCTCCAGGAGCTGGGCGTCGGCCTCACCTGCCTCGCTGGACTTACTGACATGAGGGAAGAAGATACGCAGCATTCCCATGTAGCTGCCCACCACCACTTTGTCTGCAAGGTTATAATCACAGAGGAAAGAAGGAGGTTATTACACCGGCTGCTCAGAGAAGAAGATCTCAATGAGCACACACAAGACTTATTCTTTATTTATATCAACACATATTTGACTAATTGCTAACTGCTGCTTCTTTTTGCTTTGCTATGTTATATGTTATATGTTATATGTTATATGTTTATGTTATATGTTATATGTTTATGTTATATGTTATATGTTATATGTTATATGTTATATGTTATGTTATTTTTATTTTGTAAAGCCCTTGCCTGCCAGGTCAAAAGATCACAGGTCCCACTTACTACGTACTTACTACATATATATTCATATTTTTTGTTTTTTTGTTTTTTTGTTTTGTTTTAATTTAATATTCCCCACTCCACCCGGTAAACATCTGCTTCATTTTAATATTTTTCTGCTTCATTTTAATATTTTAATATGTTATACGTTATATGTTATATGTTATATGGTATGTCAATTCTTTTTTAAATTTTTGTAAAGCCCGTCTACTGTGTAGATGCTGCCTGCATAGATGCTGACTGCCATGTCCCAAGAATTTCACTGCTCCAATGACGCTGTCATTGGTGCATGTGACAATAAACTTTGATTTGATTTGATTTTATTTAATTTAAAGTTCAAATAAATACTCCTGAAATCTTGACACAGAGAACAATGTGAGGATTAATGTTATTTCAACTAACAGGATTTCTGCACGTTTGAACAAGATAAAGACTTTTTAAAACAATAAATACATTTAATCTAATACATATGTCAAACAGTGGGGAACATTCAGGGGAGGGGCGGAGCCTGTAGAGCAGCAGGAAGCAGGACATGACGTATGAACTCTGCTGTGGAAAGTTTGTGCTTTTATTTACAGAATTTACAGGACGTAGGTTCTTATCATCAAAATTTCTTTCCAAGTGAGCATCTTCATCTGTGGCTCACATTTATCAACCTGATGAGTTTGTGTCCTTTTTCTTAGTTTTGTTGTGTTTTGTCCTTTGTTAAAAGTCAATGTTTCTGGAGCTTTTCCTGCAGTATTTTCCCACGGTTCTCACTGGGACATTCTGTGGGCACGTGAATCAGATGCTGGCAGGAAAAACTCCAGAGAACGTCTGGAGCAGCTGACTCAGACATTTGCGTTCAGCGAGTTCAGTCGGTGCATGAGAGCGGCTCTAGAGCAAAGTGAATGTGACAGACTTTAGATGAGGTCCTGCACTCTAGTGTTTCCCCTCTTCTCTACACACTGACCATGTCCGCTGCCGCTGTTGTCCACGTCTCCGACACACAGGCATCCCTGGTCGAACTCCTCGCCCTCGCCGAGCGCTGCCGACCACCAATCACGGGCTTTGAACAGAGACATGCTGCCTCTGAGTGGACAGAGACAGAAAGACAGGAGAGGTTAGAATTATTCTGCTGTGAACGTCACATACACACACATGTTGATTTGAGTCATTCGTGGTGTAAAGTGTCATTTAACATTTCTCATTCAATTTCCTCCTAAATGCTCAATGCTCTGTGCACCACACAGCCAATGGCAGAGCTAGAGAGCAGGTCACGTGATCCCAGGATTGAGTGTGAGCGGGGACGGGGGGGTGAGGAGTGGGGGGGGGGGGGGCGGGTGGGTGCAAGCAGCTTTTCTTTATGCTAAGTGCTGAGCAGGTGGAACGGGCAGCTAATCCAGAACCAGAGAATCCCTCCTTTCCATCTAAGATACAGACCTGAGCCGCTTTTAAAGGGAAATCACATCTTCTACTACCAAGATATTAAAGATATCAATTTCGTAAAGGGGGGTCTGTTCAAAAAGATAAACATTGATACACTTGAAATAAAATAAAACATTTGTTGGTTTGAAATTGAACTGTTTATCCTAATAAATACAAGGATTGTCGAGTGTTAAAATACGGACATGGAGCGACAGAAGAAATGTATATTAATATCAGTATGTTAACAATCTTTAACATTGAGAAATAGCCCATATCCGAAGTATGGATTTATTTCAGATGATGAAATATGAACCAGTCAGGTCAGGTGAGCTGTAACTGGTGAATATGCTTTTTAGCTCTGTTGCTTCATATCACTGGAATATGATCCTGAATCTGAGGTTTCTCCAATTCTATCATCTATTAAAACTAAACCTGCTGAGCTGCACCTTTCATTTTCACATTTTTACTTTTATTTTTATTAGTTTGATGTGTCTTATTATTTCATAACTTATAAGTCTCCTTCCTGTTGACAAATATACATTCATTCATTGTGATTTAATGTTTGTATCCATTACTTTTTGTTTAGTTTTGTGGAACATGTTGCTATATTATTATATTTTGAATGATCCGGCTACATTGCTGCTGGAAGACCAGATTATCTGAGATTGGAATCAATATATCCATCCATCTATCTATCCTTCTATCTATCTATTTGTCTGTCTATCTATCTATCTATCTATCCTTCTATCTATCTATCTATCTATCTATCTATCTATCTATCTATCTATCTATCTATCTATCTATCTATCTATCTATCTATCTATCTATCTATCCTTCTATCTATCTATTTGTCCGTCTATCTACCTATCTATCTATCTATCTATCTATCCATCTATCTACCCTTCTATCTATCTATCTATTTGTCCGTCTCGCTATCTATCTATCTATCTATTAGTCTGTCTTTCCGTCTATTCGTCTGTCTATCTATCTATCTATCTATCTATCTATCTATCTATCTATCTATCTATCCGTCTATCTATCCATCTATCCGTCTATATATCTATCTATCTATCTATCTATCTAACTATCTAACTATCTATCTAACTATCTAACTATCTATCTATCTATCTATCTATCTATCTATCTATCTATCTATCTATCTATCTATCTATCTATCTATCTATCTATTCGTCTGTCTCTCCGTCTATCCATCTTCCTCCTTGTTAATTGGTGTGTGTTTGAATCTTTGTCTATTAGCTATCGTTCCAAACAGTTATCTCTTCCCTGCAGCTCCTGCAGCACAAGCTGCTTCCACCTGGATTATTAAAACATTATTATTATTATAATAAACAGATCCTTGAACCAGGAGCAGTCATCTCCAGCTGAAGAGTCTCAGTTGATCCAGGAGAGAACCTGGACTCTGGCTCCATGTGGGTTCAGACTCAGATCAGGAGGAGAACCAGAAATCAACAGTTGTGTTGCACTTTGTGTCTCCAGGACTTTAACACTCACCTGTGTGTCCATGCGTGCAACTGTTTGTCACACACAGACACACACACGTCCAGAAGCAGATTGCAGTCACACACACACACAGACACACACAAACACACACTCAGTGAGCTCAGAGCTAACGGTAACACGCTGAGTGGACTTTAGCTTAGCAGCTAATCAGCTAGCTGGAAGTTACCTGGGCACCGGGGCGGCTCTCCGGCGGCACAGGGGTCGGTGTGTGTCCCCGGTGTGTGTCCCCGGTGTGTGTCTCCGGTGTGTGTCTCCGGTGTGAGTCTCCGGTGTGTGTCGGTGTGTCTCCGGTGTGTGTCTCCGGTAAGCACCGGTCGGTTCCCGGTCGGTTGTCTCCTCTACGTCAGAGTTTGAGCTTCAGACACAAATCACATTTCTCTGCTGCTGTTGTCATGACACTGACGCTGCGAGGGGAAGCCGGGGCCAGTGCGCAGGACCGGAAGCCCCGGGGGCCGACGGGAAACCGAGTTCTTACACCGGGGCCGGTTTTCATGTACATTAAAAATACACATTATATTAATACACACATATTATGGTATAACTGTGCAAAAGTCAATCCTCTTTTTAATTTGTTTTAATGACATTTGTATTATTCTGTATTTTTTATATTTCCTTGCATTTTTCTTGCTATGACTTACCTTTAAAAAGGTTTAACTCTCCTTTTTCTGACACTTGATGCTGTAATATTCCAAACTTCCCCTTGATGGGATTAATAAAATACTATCTTAACTTATTTTATCTTATGTTAACTTATCTTATCTAATTTTAACATAACTTATCTTATCTTATTGTAGTTTACATTTCTTTTCATCAAGGTTTTCCTCTTTTCTGTGTTTTGGGGATTTTCACCTTCCATCATCATAAGAGGAAAATTAATAAACTTTGACTGACACCAACTTGAATAGAGTTCAGTTTAATTGGCAGTTCCAGGAGGATCCATGATCCACAGATGACGTTTTCATCCAGATCTGCTTTGATGATCAATAGGAATTTAATATATCATGCATCAAAATATTTAATCAGCAAAACCATGGGCTCGTTATGGGATTTTAACCCAGACCTCTCACACCCGCAGTGACAATCTTACCCTTTGACAAACAAATCACATTCAAGTTGAAGTAACTCAATATAAATACTGGGGATAAAAAGGAGCACAGAAAATTCTAACACCTTTTTAACGTACTGCTACCTCACTGTTTTGGAGAAATGTTGTACTTTCTATTCATCAGATTTGACATTCAAATATACATTCTATTATTGTTTATCAAAGTATTTTTAATCCGACACTTCCAGCTGCTCAGTTCTTGTAGTTTAAATACGTTTATTTCTACGCAGGACATGTGTTTTTGCATTGGTAGCTTTATATACATGGTACATTTGTGTCATATGAAGTGGAAATGCAATTAAATCCAAAACATTTCAATAACCAGATGTGAAAGAGTCCGTTTTTTTATAATTTAGTGGATAAAATACCTGATAAAGTTCTTCTTCACACTGTACGACACTGATTCCAAAGTTCCCTGTGTAGTTTCTACGTCATGTAATTGACGGCACCTTTAAAAAGCACAGAGCCCCGAAGGCCGTCTAAGGTTGATCCAGTCGAGTTTCACAAAATGAATTTTTATTGCATTTTCAGTTCACACGTTCAAAGAAGAAAAGAAAACTTATAAAAATACACACACACCGGTCTATACTGGAAATATCTCCAAATGCCATGAAGTAATATACATTTCCATATGATGCCCACATATACAGTATGACAGTATTCCCATTTTATTGATATATATATTTATTTATTTATATATCAATATAAATATATATATATATATATATATATATATATATATATATATATATTTATATTCTTTGACATAAATTTAACATTAAGAAAAGGCAACATGCGGGTGATAGCAGCACATTTAAAAACAAACACAAAGTCCCAAAAAAGAACATTCAACAACACAACATGAGACAAAGTGAGAACGTGTCGTTTTAGCTTTGAACCTCACCAAATTAAAATTTGCTTCAGAGGTAGGGTTGAGTTTCAGCCACAGGAGGACAGATGGTTTAACTGGGCCACAGAGTGAGTCTCCTCATGTCGCCTTAAACAACCCTAGAGATAGACTGTGATATCCCATCATTTCATTTTTAATGAGAAATTGCAGGAAGGGGCTTCTCTCACTCTTGTGGTTCCTGCTGTTCAACTAGAGGTCAAGTTATTTATTCCCTTTTTTAACTTTGGAGCAACACTGACGAGGAGAACCCTGGATTATTGAGGCTCACAAATAAACAATTCAAAATATGACGTGAATCTCTCGATTCCTGTCTCTCGTGTGTTGATCCGAATCTAAATGAGAAAACGCTGGGATTCAAACAGTCTTGTGTAAACATTGCGTTTCAGTGCATGAACCGGTTCCCACACAAACACACTGGAGGTTCCGATTCATTCGTTTCCCTCTGGTGATGTGAATCCTCCGTCTCATTAAACCAGTACTGTGTCGGGGGGGTTGGTACTGTGAACTGCTGCTGTCACCAGGCAACACATTCAAATTCCTACATGAGTCACATTTCCCAGAGTCCTTTGTTCTTGTCTGAACTTCTCCCACGACACTGCAGCGTATAGAAAACAGACAGGAGGTGCATGCTGGGAAAAGTAGAAGAAAAACACTGTATATCTGTGGGCACCTGATCTATGGTTTAAAAACATCACCATAGGCAAAATAAAAACCAGGAATAATAATGTTAACGATAATGTGCAAATTAGAAAAATGGAGAATATGTTTTTCTAAAAACTCACTTTTGGTTTTTCTTCGACGTTTTAATGACTCAGAAGGAAAAACGTCAGAAATCAAACGGCTGCTGCTGGTGCGTGCAAACTTAAAACTGTTCATTCTCGGGGGGCTTTAATAAAGGCTTCCATCAGGTGTGTGTGTGTGTGTGGGGGGGGGGGGGGGGGGTCTGAAGATGAGTGGAGAATTCAACAGGGACCAGTCTGCACCTGGAACCAGTGTTAATGACGGTGTTTGTTAACAGACAGGCCGCAGGACTGGGAGGAAGAGGAGTAGGGACTGCTCCTGGGGGGGGGGGCTTGTGGGAGGAGTTATAGAACCTTCTGGAGGATGGCGTTGGGCACTTCCAGAGTTTCATCCTTCACCAGGACAATGTCATAAGAGTCCATATATTTGTCCAATCGCTCCTCGACCTGCAGGATGAGAGAGGAGGAAAGAGTCAGGAGGCGTTTCACAGTTTGTATCTTCAACCTACTGCAGCCGTCACCATGGAGACACAGCAGAAATAAGAAACAGGAATTCTTTATAATAATTAAGGCTATTTTAATAATTTTTGAAAGTTGTATTACCTCTGCCAAGAAAGTAATATACATCAGGATCATGGAAAAACTACACAAGTGAGGATTGGGGCATGAACCGTGAAAGATATTCACTTTTAGGACGGGACCTTTTATTTTCCACTTTCTTGAACATTGTGAGATAAGGTGTTTAAACATGTTTGTTGATTTCTCAGAGAATATATTTAGGGATCTGATATTGAAGAGCGTCTGGCTGCACCTTGTCGTTGAGGAAGCCGATCTTGAGCATGTTCTCCACGTTGGGCGCTCCGTCGGCCATGCTGAGGTCCCCCAGCGAGTCCCCCATCAAGATGATGTTGCAGTATTCCTTCATCTGCTTGAAGTACTCTGTGTTCCGCAGGGCGCCGTCGTGTTTGTTGTACACGTGGATCAACTCTCCCTTGAAACCCTTCAGGACGCCCTGTGGGACGGAGAGCAGAACCAATACGTTTATTTCTTTATCTCATTGAAGCGGAGGCACCAGCGTAAAGATGGAGTGTCTCTTTCTCTGCAGGACTCACGTTATCATCGAAGTCCATGAAGTTGGAGACCACCTTGACGTTGGGGTGGTAGACTCCGGCCTGGCGGATGATTTCCTCCAGGACGTCCCCGAGGCCGGCGGAGAAGATGAAGACGGGTACATTGTGCTGCTGCAGGCGGTCGAAGAACTGCTCGAAGCCTTCTCTGAAAACCAGCACAGACACATCAGTCCCAGAGGAAACACAGTTTAATTCAGCCGGGTTCAGACATTCAGGTCCACACATTCTCCTGGAAGAAGAACAGAAATGAACCAGTTGCTTTGGACATTATCTGGAATTCTTCTTAACAGCCCCCTTGTTAAAACTATGGATAATGTCCGAAGTGAGCCGATGTGAGAATACACAAGGAAAATGTCTGAAACGATAAAACGTCATGTCCCGCCTCCTGCTGCTCGACAGTAGGGACGGGAATCGGCAGGGACCTCCCGATACGATACTATCACGATACTTAGGTGGCGATACGATATGTATTGCGATTTCTGTGGGTATTGCGATTCGATATTACGATTTCCTGGGATTTCTTTTGGTTATTCTTTTTTTTTTAAATACTGGATGTTGAATCATACCTTCAAATACAACACAGTCAAATTCACTTAGAGCTTTACCAGTTTTATTTCAAATATTAACATTAACTTAACGACTGCCGGGCAGCCAATAGAGAAAATAAATAAAAATGTGCCCTATTATTTTATAGCCCCTGTCAACTGCACACAAACTGACAGATTAAGAAATGTATGCCACTTAGGCTACTTTTAAACAATAAATAAAAGATAAATTAAATAGAATGAATAAAAGTTTACTTAAAATATAAACTTTGAAATAAACAAAAAGTAGGCTATTGTTGTTTGCATGTAGCCAATGCAAAGCTAGTGCTTGGGTATGTTTAGATTCTTGTGCAAAAACAAGAGCCGGTCAACATGCTCTGGGGTGATGTTGCTCCCCCAATATATCCCCCCGGTATAAACCAATAAATATGTTTTTAAAAAATAAAAAAAAATGTTTTATTTAAAATCTTCATTCACAAGAATCGCGATTTGTAACTGAATCGATTTTTTCCCCCATCCCTACTCGACAGGCTCCGCCCCTCGCCTGATTGTTCCCGACAACCTGCTGCTGCTTCACGTGTGAAAGACCACTCTGAGTTCAAGTCTGAAAACAGCTTCAGTGATGAATCTTACCTGAGTGCAGCTTCAGACTCGCCCACCACCTCGGGCAGTTTGTCTTTCTCTATCCGCTGCTCCACAAGAAGCGTGTGGGACTTGAAATACCTGCAAACACACACACAGACACACACACACACACACACACACACACACACACATACACACACACAAACACACTTTTATAAATATACGTCTCTGATCGCTTCTTGTGTGCAGAATTACAATCATGGCAGTGTGTGGTTGTTACATGAAACAGTGTGTGTGTGTCTGTGTGCGTGTGTGTGTGTGTGTCACTCACCACTCCACCATGAACGGGTATTTCTCCTCCATGGTGAGATGAGGGTCGATCTCGATGGGATAATATTTGTTCTTCAGCTGCAGCAGCTGCTGTCTGCAGTCCTCTGTCACCAACTTGCAGTTATCGATGATGTCTGCACAGATCGGTCACAACACGACACTTCAAGCAGGCAAGAGGAACGACGTGTTGCAATTTAAACTGAAAATGTGACTGAATAATAAATAATAAAACACGACTCGTGGTTGTACGTACTGTGACACGTGGGGCAGCGCTTCCCGTTGACGGCGAACTTGCTTAGCGTCATGTCAAAGTCTGTAATGATCTGAAACAGGGTCGAGAAATAAATGAACATGAGACAAAGGAGATTCTTAAATGGAAACTGAGGACTCAAAGAAACAGAGAATCTCACGTGAACTTAATGTGACATAAAAAGACAGATCCACGGACGGATACTGCAAACTAAGATAAAAGTTCTATTTATAATCTATATTTAAAGGTGAATTTCAAAAACGTTGTTGTGTCTAAAACACTGAACCAGCTGTAAATGTATGTAAATCCACCAGTTAAAGTGTTCAGCTGTGAGAGTCAGTTCCACCAGATGGAGCCGTTTCTCCAAAACCTTTAACTGACATCACTTCCTGTGCTTTCTACCTGTAGTTTGGAAGCTCCTCCCTTGATGAGCCCACAGATGATCTGCTCCACCCGCTCAGGGTCCCTCATGTGGACCGTCGACTTCTCAAACTGAGGCATCTGAGGAGGGGGAGGGAGAGAGAGGAAGAGAGGGAGAGAGAGAGAGAGGGAGAGAGGGAGAGAGGGAGAGAGGGAGGTTATTTAAACCTGATGTTTTAACTGTCCTCCTATAGGATGAAAGATATTCGATCAGAGTAACTGCTTCCTGTCCTGAACAGACCCAACTGTGTGCGTGGGGGGGGTTCAAAGAAATGTGAACCAATTGCGTGTCGTGACATATTTTTGGACACACACACATTCATAAACACACTGACACATTTCTTTGATGCTGCTTTGGGTGTATTGGAACACACTGTCCCTAAAACACAGCGAGTTGGAGATTTCAGGGTCGCAAAACAGCTGATGTGTGGAATCTGTGGGTGTTGTGTAACAGGCTGAAGTAACACACTGCAGTAACACAACCTGCAGGGAGCTTCATGTAACTTCATCCCGATTCACATCACTTCTGCCTGACAAGCTGGAGGATCGTCGTGTGAGAACACGGTGTCACTGCGGTGGACGGTGAAGGTAAATGATCTTTGATGAATATTAACTAACCAGGACGTTTGTTGAACTTGCATCTTTATTATAAACCAGGTAAAGAACATAAGAGGAAAATAAATTGGACGACTCGCAAAGACGCCAAAGCATCAGGCGCAAGTGTGTCAGTGGAAGCTCGGGACCGAAGCTTTCATCGCCTCTGGCTCTAAATGTTCATGTTAATCCAGGATATTTTGGCTTCGTTTCTGTATAACTGGAGCAAGTGGAGACACGTGAAACTGGATTTTATCAGTACGACTGTGCAGGTGAGAGTCAAACCTGCAAACCTGCAGCAGCAGAACCAGCACACGGCTGCCGGCTCCGTGCAGCTGCCTCAGGGAAGAAGGTGAGCTGAGTGAAACCAGGCCGGTTATCAGGAGCCTGTTTATCTGCTCGTGTTGTGACGTGAAGACCTATGCACTGATAGTCACATGATTTTATATAGTGACAGATAACTGTCTACCTTTTAGGAATGGAGGAAAATTAAGTATTTTTCTGATTCTTGAATTGTTTTTCTTTTCTTTCCAGGATCGATATATAATTTCTTAGACGAGGATAAAGTTACCACTAGGAGTGTGTGCAGTGTTGGGTGAAGTCCAAAGTTTTTAAACACTATCTTTGTATAAACATACAGATCTGTTTATGTGAACACAAATCTACATATTTATATAAAAGCTCTCTGGTCTATCAATGTTGGTAATTGGGGGTTTTTCAAGGAAACACAAACAGACTGTGTGTAGTAGATGTTGTGCTCATGTAAAGCAATCAACCAAATAAGTCGCACACAAACACACAACACAACACCCCCCCAGTCTTATGTAATGACTAGTGAGCTTCTCATAACCTCATCAGTCACTCGACAGACACACGACACTCGGAAGACAAACTAAAAATAAAATTATGTTTCTCTGCCACAAATCCTCTGATAACCTGCTCACTCTTACACAAACACACACACAGTTATCTCAGTGTGGAAAGACCCACAACAACTTCCTACACATCCAAGCTGCTGCTGCTGGAAGAGAGAGAGAGAGGAATGGAAAACCCATCTCATTAAAGGTTTGTTTCTAAATGACATGTTTTCACTCTGTTGATTATGAATCTCATGCAGATTCACATAAGCTGAAGGTTCTGAACGAATGGGAGTTTGAAGGTTTTGTTTCCCTGAAGCAGTGAAATATCAGATGTGCTGCTTCCTGTGCATGTTCTGTGAATATCTGTGCACAATTCTACAGACATGATCGTCATGGCGACAGCAGCGTAGAACATAAAAAAGGTCATAGGTCAAAGCATCATAATGACAGAGAAGAGGTGAATATTGAAGAAGGGGCTTTTTTTAAATGATTGATCGCAAGAATTTGCAGCATTAACCGTTTTTACAAGCGAGGGAGGGATAAAGCCTGAAGCAGTAACAGTTATACACACACAGACACACACAGACACACACAGACACACACAGACACACACACACTTACCTAGGGTCTGTTGTCTCAGCTAACACAAGAGTGAAGAAAGGATTGTGAGGGTGCAGAGGGTTTTTATATCTACAGCAGGAGTCGGGGAGGGAGGGGCCAGCAACCGAAACAGATTCGACAACATAACCCCTCCCCTCTGTGAGGTGAGGCTCACAGACACACACACACACACACACACAGACACACAGTGACAATTTCAGCTGACCCATGTCAACACACTCGCACACACATAGTTCAGCATAAATAGACATGGAATGGGGCCAGAGGAGGAAAAGTAGTGTACGCTTGTTTCAATAACGTGACCTCTGACCTCTTGAAAAATAAACCTTTAACATCAATTAGTGGGGGGGGGCACTCGCTTCTAAACTCTGCTGAGTACACACATTCTAATACACAAGACACACACCCTCCCCCTACACACGTGCAGTAAATGCCTTGCGCTGCATGAAAGGTCACTGGGGTCAAGGTTCACCACCAGGCTGTTCAGACACACAATGGTCAATCACACACAATCACCCACACACAGTCAGACACACAGTTCTTGTTGAGTGAATGTGATGATGTCACACTTGTCTAAGGCTTGGTTTTTTGGAACTGGCTGCCTGAGATCTGGAAAAGTGGGAAAGTGGATTTTATGCAAACACAAATTTAATTTGCAGTAATATTGATAAAGCAGCGCTACAGAAAACTGGCATCACCCTGGTTCAACACCTCACACACACACACACTTGTGACAACAACCCTCAGCACGCGAGTGAGGACCATAGTAAATGAGAATATGCAATGTGGACGTCCTGTGGTTTCAAGACGAGTCATCACAGAAAAAGATGAAATAAAAGTCAAGGTGTGGATGAAGAAGCAGCGGATCCAGAGAGTTGCTGCTCCGCATGTTGCAGTAAACACAGAGACACTGAGAGTTCTCACATCTTCACATCACCTCTTCTACCTTACTCTCCTCTGACATCCCAGCTGATCTGCACGAGTCAGGACAAAGGTCACTCATGCTGCTGTCACCCAGCTGGGGTAAGCTGGGGGTCAAAGGTCATCAAGGACCATGTCCAAAAGAATCTTCCCTCAAAGTCTAGTTCTGCCTTTGACTTCACATGAAAGACACGTCTTTAGTGTATTTAACGGGGGAAGGAGCGGCTGCTTTGACATGACGGCCCTTAAGTTTACTGTGGTCGGACTCACACTATTAATTGCTTCAGTTGTCATAGCGACAGCCGTCTGTTGCTACACTGATAAAGCAGCATGGCCACTTGAGGAACCCGCCCGTGTTTTAAGGCTCAAGATTATTCTTCTGCTGAAACTTAACCGTCTTAATTTCTTGCCTGTGCAAATATGTTTCTATGTTCACTTCATCCTTCTTGTTAATCGCTGACAGGTAAAGGATTCCCCAGCTACTGATTAATTATACTTAAACCCATAAAAGATGTACTGCACATTTTCATTTATTCACAATATCATTTTGAGAGATTTGGGTAAAACTTGATAACGCAAAAAAAAGGAATATAAAAAAATAATAATCGCTGCCGATGAGATTATATTTTCACTGTTGTACATTTGTTTTTTCGATTTCCACAAAACTGGGTGGAAAGATGAGTCGTTGGCCTCGAATGGATTCATAAACGTTTGTCGTGGATTCGGACAAAGGGGCAGATCCAGAAATCTATTTTTTCTCAGCATTAAAAGATTTGACCAATTTCCCAGAGAATAAATCATGAATCTTGAAAGAAATCTGTCCCATTTAGGAGACCTGCGGGGACGGTTGGGTCCTAGCGGAGATTTATCCTGAGTGACATTCTAGTGTTTTGTGTACAGACAACATCTACGGATTGAATACTTAATAACAGAATTACAAACACTGAGGAGAACACAAGTTTAAAATCAGGCTGATTCTTCTAAGGAAAAGCTTTGAAGCTCTGTGCTGCCCCCTGGGGTTTTAAAGAGTGACACTCACTTCAAGGGGCAGAGCAGTGGACTCTTATCAAAGCAGGAAAGTTAAGGTTGGAGTTTCTGGAGAAGCTGCTGTTAACTGAAACCAGGCCTCAGAGGGAAAACACGCTCATAAAGCACAGAACTACAAACATGGGTCGAGCGTAACATTCCAAAGAAAGTGTTGCTCAGGCGATGGGTTTAGAATCCTCTGCTGTCCAGATG
Organism: Limanda limanda; assembly: GCF_963576545.1. NCBI lineage: Eukaryota > Metazoa > Chordata > Actinopteri > Pleuronectiformes > Pleuronectidae > Limanda > Limanda limanda. The sequence goes on along the minus strand of NC_083646.1, from coordinate 4,130,035 downwards.
GATTCATTATCAATACCATGGACACAAATAATCAATAGTGCATTAAACAAAACCTCTGTTGCATCTGACCTCACTTTGTTCTGACCTCTGACCTCTGAATTAATGGAAACTGGTATTGTTTCCTTTGAAAGTCGCTGCAGTTTGAGCAGTTACACACAGAACGCTGAACAGTAACCAAAGACAAAGACACGTTGGTTTACGATCAGGTTCCGAACTATTACCACAGCGGCTTCTAGCAATGAAGAAAAGAATGTTCTGCTTTATCAGAGATGCCCATATATTCATAAAATGACACAGATGGTGTGACCCCCCCCAGGACAGAGATTAAAAAGTCTGTACTGAGTAGCTCTGATATGGTTTGTCATCTCCTGGGATCCAGAGCGGATGTTTGTTGTGCACCATCAAAAACAGATGGTCACATTCTTCCATTGTGAAGGTCACAGCAGGAAACTGGGAAGTAACCAGTCGCTACCACATAAAAACAAAAAAATCATCCAGCGTCGTTCCTTCACCAGAAGAACAAATTATAAAAAAAGAGCAAAGATATAATAGATTCATTCTCTAAATTGGGTGAATATGAGATCATCGGTGTCCAGGTGAAGTACTGATTGACCTGGTGAGTTAATAATCATCAGTAGTAAAACTGCAAGAATAATATTTGCATCAGGCCTGACGCACCCCGCGGAGTTTGGTGAGTTTTCAAGTATTTTAAAGCGGGCAAAAATGTGATTAATTTTCCTGAATAATCAAACGAAAAGCACTTTGGTCATCACCTGTTTGCGCAGGAAACAACCAGAAGGTTTCAGTGCGATCAGGGACTTGTTTGTGTTTCACTATACGTAGAAAGAATATAGAAAAGGGAGGATTCTGTAGGTGGAGCCAAATAACTCTGAGATGACACACAGATTCCAGTTCAGTCTCAGAGCAAAACCTTCTAACTGCTGTGCAACCTAAATATCTCCTCTAGTTTAACATCCACATGACACGGATAACAAACTATATCATCTTATTATTTGTTCAACTACATGTACAAGGGCATTATAAGGACGTCTCTATAAACTGTGACTACAGAGAAAAAGGAAGTGAAACTGGTTCCGTCTCCTGTTCAAAGAGCTTGATCTCATATGGAAATAAAATCAAAAACATGGGTTCAGTAAAGGTTTTACACCAGAAACGTAATAATTCAGTGTCTCTCACTTTTTGGACTAAACCCGATCTAAAGAAGGCTCCCAGCACTAAGGGGCCACACACTCTCTTTCTGTGTGTTTTGTGTTTAGATCTTTAACACATGTTTGTCCCTGCGTCTCTTATATTCTCTAGTTTGTGAGGAATGTGTTGGTTCAGCAGGTCGGCCTCATTCCTGTCGGACTGGTTAGGAAGCTGGACTGATGCTGCAGCTTGTATAACCTGCATGACTGTCAGTTCCAGCAGCAGCAGCCCAGTGGACAGGCTGAGGAGAGCACCCCCGACAGGCTGCACCCCCGACCCCCTCGGTCCCTGGTCCAGCTTCCTGGCGTCACGCTGAGGAGCTGGTGACCTCTGTTTGGAGACAGGAAGGCTGGTGACCTCTAAAAGCAGCTGCTGTCTGAGGCACCGCTCACGCCTGCGCACACCCTCGTGCAGTCAAGATACTGAGCGCACCAGCACGGGACTTCCAGGCTGGATTTTCAAAATAAAAGGGGCATAAGTGTCGCAACATGCTGAGGGTATTGCATGGGGGTCGCGATTTTCAATACATACGGTTCTTGGCTTGTTTTATCAAGGTCTGAGTTCAAATAAATCCTTGTGTTTAAATCCTTATATTTATATTAGGGCTTCAGGTTATTATTGATTAATTATTGAACAAATACTCCAAAACATTCACAAAGCAGTTATGATATAACATATATAAATTATTCACTTCATCAGAAACGATTCTGCAACTCACCTCTTGACCTTTCCTGGAATAAACTGATCAGATGTGAGTATTTTGGCTGCTGCTAAATATTGGATGATTGACAATTGATTACGTAAAGCAAGGACTTTCAACATGTACGTACACAATAAAGACAGATTACTACCTATATGTATTTCTTTCTGTCTTTGAACCATTGGTTCTGTTGTGTAGCACTCTGCGCTTTGTAATGAAACGTTATTATAACTATTAAAAAATAGAGAAATCAACCATCAGACTACTTCAAAGTGAAAATAACTATTAATAACAGTAATAAAATAAGTATATTAATCCCGATGAATTATTTTTGCTCCCAGACTCCTATTACACGGTATATAGAAGACAGTATTAAGTCTAGAATATACGAGTGATGATACAAGTACGAAGGGTAAAGTTACATGAGTTATGTAGAATACTACACATGATACTGGTATATACACGATACTAGTATATACCCATGATACTTGTATATCCACAAGATACTGGTGTATACACATGATACTAGTATAAACACATGGTACTGGTATATATATATACACATGCTACTGGTATATCCACATAATACTGGTAGATCCACATGATACTGTTATATACACATGGTACTGGTATACACATGATACTGGTATATACACATGATACTGGTATATACAAATGATACTGGTATATACACATGGTACTGGTATACACATGGTACTGGTATATATACACATGATACTGGTATAAATACATGATACTGGTATATATACACATGATACTGGTATATACACATGATACTGGTATATATACATGGTACTTGTATATACACATGGTACTGGTATATACACATGGTACTGGTATATCCACATGATACTGGTATATATACATGATACTGGTATATATACACATGATACTTGTATATCCACATGATACTGGTATATATACATGATACTGGTATATACACATGATACTGGTATATACACATGATACTGGTATATATACATGGTACTGGTATATACACATGGTACTGGTATATACACATGATACTTGTATATCCACATGATACTGGTGGTACTTGTATATCCACATGACACTGAGCTTTCCTCTGAAGCCTCGTCCTCTTCACTTCCGGTGTGTTTTCTCCCCTTGACACGTGTGTTCACTGGTTTTAATGGAAACTCACCATCTCGATGATCCTGGTCTTCTTGCCCGCTCGCTTCTTCTTGGCCACGATGTACTGGGCCAGCACCACCCCCCCCAGCACGGCGCACACGCTGGCGCTGGCCGCGGCTCCGACCTTCATCACGGCCGTCCTGTCCATGACGGCCCCCTGGTGCTGCTGCTCCGCGGGGCCCACACGACCCGAGCAGCCGCCTAGAGAGTCCTGTCCCCGGTCCCTGTCCCTGTCTCTGTCCCTATGCCTGTCCTGGTCCCGGTCCTGGTCCTGGTCCCGGTCCTGTCCCTGCTCCTGTCCTGCTACTGTCCCGGTCTCGTCCTCTGTCAACAGGCGGCTTCCGTACTCCCGCCGCCCAAGATCGTCTACGCAGAGGACCAGTCACTCTGTCGAAACTAGAGAATGTGAATGTGAGCAGCTTCCTGCCGGGGTCCAGAGGCTAATTCAGTTTGAGAGAGAGAGAGAGACAGACTGGTTTAAGAGACAGAATAAAAGAATGAGAGAGTGAGTGACAGAGAGAGCGGATCCACTGGCGAAGGTGAAGTTCAACTTTGCAGCTGTCACATTAGAGTTTCCTTTGATCTATGATCGATGTCAATCGTTCCTTTGATCAAGCCTCCCATTGACTCCCATTCAAAACATTTCCCGCTGTTTTTCAAAATTTAGTGGACGATGAGCGAACCGTTTGGCGAAAGTCTTAGAATGAGCATATCACACCATTCCCGACATTCTGATGGCAGAAGCACTAAGACTCATAATATTAATATGAAGAAATATATGGGTATTAATACTATATGTGCATTCATTGCATTACTGATATACATGATAACTAGAAAATTCTTCCCTAGAAATGTTGCAGCGAGCTATCTAGAGGCTGTTTGAGAGAGAGAAAGAGAGAGAGAGAGAGAGAGAGAGAGAGAGAGAGAGAGAGAGAGAGTGTGTGTGTGTTGGGATTTAAATTTTTAGTTTGTCTGAGTGTGTGTGTCTGTGCAATAGAACTGAACTCTAAACAAAAGCAGGAGGGTGGGAGCAGGAGCAGCTTGGGCCAGATATATGGCGTCACACATGATTTATAATAACCGTTGCTGCTTGGTGTTAATCTTGAAGTCGGTTAGAATGTGTGTGCGTCACATCGCTGGTCAGTCTCACACTCGTCTTGATAAAAGGTCTGATAAGAGCCGCTGCCTGTTGTGGGAACTGTAAATCTGTGAAACACAATATACTGTACTTTAACTTGTTCTCATACCTAACTTTTTAGATTAAAGCATAACTCCCTTAGCTGTATTCAACATCACACAGAGTTCAAGCAGATGCCCCAGGTTCTGACGGGTCGATAGAAAATCGTTGTTTTGGTTCGGAGGATGCACATGTTTACACAGCCGATAGAGCAGGAACACAATATTCTTTACTCCAATGAACAACAACACTGACCCACAAGGCGTCAGCCGAGTCAAGGCTTGTTTATGTGAAGGTTTACTCAGCAACTATCAGAGGAGGAGCGAGACTGGGAGCTGCTGCTCGTCACTTCCTGGTTCCAGTGCCAAGAGGCTGGAGCTAAGTGTGCGCACCATCGAGGAAGAAGCAAGTCACGACTCCCCTTCATTATTGAACAATCAAATTATTCCTACGGTTATAAAATATTACAACCGCCGTCCGGCTGCGTGACTCGTGATTACCCCGTGCTGCTCGAGGGCCGAGGCTGTGTGTCTGGTGCTCATTGCTTTGCTGTAACTCTTCACACCTTTTCATTGCTTCTTAATAAATACTTGATTGAACCAAACCGAGACCAGCTCTTCTCATATTTTGGATAAAAGAACACGTGACACATTACGAATAAAGTTTGATTAATTGAAGGTTTATCCAGAGACTCATCATAGACTCATTTATTGTAACATGGTGATAATTATTATAATCATAGTGTAACACCGTTTGGTGACCAACACAAAGAGAAAGCACAAAACATGAGGCGGAAATAACATCGTCAACCACAACTCTGAAGTCAAAACGAAACAAGAGAAAGTAATAAAACAGGATCGAGGTCCCTGTGTTTCCTTTAGATAAGCATGAGAATATTTGCCACCTTCTGCTTTAGACCTCATGGAGTTAAAAGTTCACGTCTGGTAGATTTTAAAGGGACATTTCTCTTTTATTTTTTGGCTCAACTATCCCTTTAAGGACAAAGTATCTGAATCTGTATCTGCGTATTGTCAGTGGTTGTTGTTTGTAATTAAACAAAATAAAATCTTGTTCTTCTCATTACATTGTCTTAAAATCTGTTATTACCTGTAACAGTTTTGCATTAATGCAGGTCAATTTGATTAATATAATGTAAGTGTATAATATAATAAAAACAAGAGGCGGAAATAACATCGTCAACCACAACTCTGAAGTCAAACAGGAAGGAGGTGTGTTTCTTTTGAAAAAGGTGTGAGAATATTTGCCAGATGGGTTAGGGTTAGCACTTAAAAGGAGCGATTTGAAAAGTAGAGAGAGAGATTGGTCGGCATTATTCTTCTGAATTGTATAAAAGGAGAAGTCTTCCTCTGCTTCAACAGGGTCCCATCGTCTCACAACCGAAGGTAAGAGCTCTGAAATGACTTCCTGACTTTACTAAAGGATTTCTAAACATTTTTATTTCTGTATGTATGCTTTATTGCTGTCTGCGATTCTTTTATATTGATATCTTTTTAATTGTTTCATATTGTTTGCCTTACATTTGTTTTATTTTTACTTCTAAAGCACATTGTTACTGAGTTTTGAACGTGTTGTGTATAAAAGTGTATTATTGTTCTGACTGGTGTGTTCTTCAGTGTTGTATATGAGGAGATGTTTTCTTCTGTCCCAACAGGCTTCCACCATCTCAGTGAAGAAGGTAAGAGCTCTGATAGTTACTGAAATATAATGTAACGCTGTTTCGTCAATATAAGGCAAACATATCTTTAAAAACCTAAACATTTCATCTGTTTAATATAAAGTCAGTGAATGCATTCAGCCAATTACCCACTTTTTTCATATAACTGTTCAATCCTTGTGGAAACAGAAATCTAAAACTGGGGGTTTATTTATGATATTCAATCTCATACAAGCCGAAGATCTAAAGGAGCCGACTCTAGTGTGTTTAGGACTTTTTACTCCGTCCCTCATCTCTTCCTCATCTCTTCCTCATCTTTTTCTCTATACATCAGTGGTAAGTTAGGACTTTGTCTTTACTTACTTTCTCTATTCTTCTTTAATGTTGTTGCTTACTCTCTAAATATGTTGAGTCTGTGTCATTACACTGACGTTCTATATATCTAACATGATTCCCTTTGGCACGTTACAGTCCTGCTCTGCTGCAAACATGAGGAACCTGATCTCTGTGGCTGTGATCCTTCATGTGGCATTCACAGTAGCAGGCCTACAACTCAAAGGAAAAGAAGTTTGTGTCACTTTCTTTAGTTTATTTATTCTTCCACTGCATCTTTAAAATCATTATTTCAATTCAGTTTGATTTGATGTTACAGTTTATTGGTAAAATGTTCCTTTGGTAACACTTCTGTCTCCCTTTCTCCCAACCACAGGTGGAGTTTGGAGACATGATTGCTTATAAACCTCAGTGTGCAAAGTCTTTAGATATTACATATCAGCATTATGCTATTTTCGTGGGGGACGAATATCCTGGCCAAGGCAACACATTTGAACGCACGTACGTGCACCATCAAAGTATGTACTTCACTGAAAGCAGCAATTAAACTCCCTCAGATGTGAAACCTTGTAGAGTCGTAACACTACAATTTTAGTAATAATAAATAAAGTAATAATTTAAGGCTAGGTGTCACGTTAGATCCCAGAAGCTCTGTCTCCTGTGTTAAAATGAGGAATGTGCAGCATCTTGTTTAGTTAAACTTTAGAATAAGTTTTATAAATATCAAAATCCTTGATGTTTTGTCTCATCTCATAATTTTTTCTCCGCTCACCAGCCGGTTGATGCAGATATTATCTATAATGTTTAAACATTTACTCCAACATTTTATTCTCCTTCTAGTGGTAGACACCAACCCATCCTGCATTTTCTCGCCAATCAATATGTCTAGAGATCCTAAAGTTTTCAATTACCTCGACGGATATGTGGACGAAAAGGGAAAGGCATTCACCAAAGGCAATGAAGCTGAAATGAAGGCCCGCATCGAAGAGACACATGATCATTGTGGAGAGTATGATGCTATCTGCAACAACTGTGAACACCTTGCTACCTATGTGCGTTACGGAAAGAAGATATCAATACAGGTATGTGGCTGATTCAACAACACATTTCACCATTAACGGCCAATATTCACAACAGCAAGACACATTTCAATAACTTCCAATCAAAGACTGAAAATAAAGACGGACGTCACGTCTCCACTTCCTCTCAATATCCAGAAAAGACGACAAAACATACGAACACTGCGATCTTAAACAATTGGAGCCGGAGTCCGAGCAGGACACGCGTTTGTCCACTAGGGAGTCAGCTGTCAATCATAGTCTTTCACCGCATTTTGATAGCATCTAATAATTAAAAATAGAAACATCTGTAACTGAAATAAAATGTTTAAAAGGGAAAATTCACATAATATAATTTAACAGTTCTGGATTCAAAAACTAAATGGAAAATACTGTTCCTGTTGCCCTCTCTTGAAAATGTGTCAGTAGTTAGCTCAGTCAACTCCCTTCCCTTCCTTTTTTCAAAATATAAACTGTCACAAGCCATTTTTCATAGTAGCCTGACTTACCTAACTTATTGTGACACCACGAAATACAACAGCTCTCAAAACATTTGAATTTAAGGTTTATTTTGTCCTTTTTGTGGACATTGTTCGAAAGAGTTTTTTAAGTATATCCACAAATGGTTAAAAAAGTCACAAACATAATAAGTAATTGCAAAAACTCTTTCTTGTTAAAGCAAACTAACCAGAAAATGGAAGAGGGAGCTGTAGATTGTGGTTAAAAGCTGTTCCACCCTTCCTGTCATGAGGGCGTATGCAGTGACAAATGTGTCAAAGATAGCAAGATGTGAAGACAGAAGTGCAATGTGCAATAGATGCTGCGTGTTGCAGAGCACGTCAACAAAATAACAATATTCATAACATTCATGAGAAAAGAAAAACCTAACATAAATAGAGGGGTGTACCAATGTTTAAAGTATTTATACAAAAGACAAGTCTAACAGAGGTGAAAGGAGCAGTAATAACAATCGTAACCAGTGGTCTCGGGGGGCACCGTTGAGCCATTTTGCGACGATCATGAAAAATTCCTCCAGAATACATAATTTTCACCACTTTCTAACTTACTGCAAATTTTGGTAAGAATTTGAGCATGGTAAAGCCCTCAAAAAGCCAATTAATTTGCCTGAATAATAATAATAATAAACCAGATTTGCTCAACCCTGGATAGTACCAACTATAAAATACAATTTCTAAAATTTCTAGGGCTGCAATGCAGCACTGGGCGGGCCCGAACACATGCATTTTGAAGCGTTGCATGCTTTTGCCTGAAAAAATAAATAATGACTGAGGAAATATTGACACAGAGAGCTGTTCAGGCTTGGACTCTGATCATGAGACAGAAGTTTGGTGGTGATAGGACAATGCATAGTGGAGTTACGACAACATTGTCTCCTTTGGCGAAGGATGAACCTTCGCCGTACCTCAATGTTTACACGGTTTGAGGAAATGCCCTAATTCTGAGAGAGAGAGAGAGACGTCACCTTTGCAAGACAAAGATTCCTTTGAATTATGACCACTGTCACTGCATGAGTGAAGTTGTTTGTTTACGGCTCAGCATCAAAGGATTCATGGTCCATGTATGTCCGCGTTACAGAACATCGTGTTTTATTGGCATGTAATCAACCTTTGAACCCACGCCACGGTCACACCGTGTGACGAAAAATCGATCTGTGAATAACTTTTAATCTCCATCTTGTTGTAATGACACTCATCTCGATTTGAAGATGATCCGATGAAAGCCCTGGTACAAGTACAAAATGGCCACTAAATGCAAAACAGCAGGCTTCCTGTGGCGTTTTTCCAATTGCACCTAAGACTTTTTTGCGGGGGGCACCGTTGAGCCATTTTATTCCTCCAGAATACGTACATTTTTTACCACTTTCTGACTTTCTGCACTTTTTGGTAAGAAATTGACCCTTTTTAACCCTAACCCTCAAAAAACCAATTCATTTGCCTGAATAATAATAATAATAAAAATAATAATCCTTACAATTTCAATAGGGCCTCACCTGACCTTTGATGTCAGTGCTCGTGCCCTAATTAAAACCAAACCAAGATGTCCCACCTGCTAACATGGAAGAGGCAGGGTTTTTGACCTGTACTGCAGTGAGCTGCTTCAGCCACCAGATGGCAATCAAGTCTCCTGGGCTTCACTTTTGGGATCTGTCATATCTCTTTAGACTCCATGTTAGCAGATGGGACGTGGACAAAACTAAAAAATCAACGAAGACATTAAAAAAAGTTTTTCAAAGATGGTTTCTGTCTTTTTAGTTAGTTCTTATCTCACTGGTGTTTGTTCAAGTGTTTGTGTTTCTCCTAAGTTTGGTTTTAATTTGTTATTTAAACTGAGTGAAACATCATGATTGACAGCTGAGACTGACTCCTGACTCCTGACTCCTGACTCCTGACTCCTGACTCCTGACTCCTGACTCCTGACTCCTGACTCCTGACTCCTGACTCCTGACTCCTGACTCATGACTCCTGATTTCAGGATATATTCAGTCTATCGAAAATATGATTTTATATAAAGGCCAAATAGGGATTTTCTGTTAATGTACCACTCCTCAGTGTCCCAGTTTGTCTCACTGGTTTTTGTTTAATTGTGTTTATTCCAAACATCAATGTGATTTACGGACCATGAGGTTTTCTTCTGGGACAGACCTTAGTTCTGTTTCTCATTGGGTTTAATGCACCTGCTGCTTATTGCTTGGATGTTCTGTGATAGTTATGTTCTTAATTGGCCATAAGACCACATCGTATTATACTAATGATGATTTTTTTTATTTTTATAGTTCAACATGACTGGTGGAAAGATGCTGTGCAAAATACGGCCAAAGGCTGAAGACATGTGGAAGTTCGTGAAAAAACTCTACCCCGCCTCATCAGTCAACCCAGTGGGATCGACTTCCTTATATCTTATTGCTCTTTTCTTAGCCGATATGAGTTTTTGAAAATGAAAAAATGAGCAAGTACTCTGGGTCTAGTACTGCTTCTGTTGATAAGGTATGGATATGAGAAGTACATATTGGGCTTCAAATAAATGAGCAGGATATTTTAGCACTGAGTATTCACCAGAATCATCACAGTTATACATCAGAGATACATATACAACGTGGTAAATGTTAACAAAATACTTGATATGGTCTGATTTAAAGTCAATTATAGCATAAAGTACTGTGTGCATTAGTGTGTGGATATCATGTAACAGGTAGTGTCATCACATGGGTCCAGGTGGAAGGTGGAGGTGGGCGTGGAGTCGATCAGGCTCCACCCCCTCCAAATATGGTTACTCTTGATTTTAAAAAGATGGCGCCGGACAAACCCGACCACCTTCTGCTTTAGACCTGGTAGAGTCCAAAGTTCAGGTCTGATAGATTTCAAAGTGACATTTCTCTTTTATTTTTTGGCTCAACTATCCCTTTAAGGACAGAGTATCTGAATCTGCATCTACTTATTGTCAGTGGTTGTTGTTTGTAATTAAATAAAATAAAATCTTGTTCTTCTCATTACATTGTCTTAAAACATGTTATTACCTGTAACAGTTTGGCATTAATGCAGGTAAAGTTGCTTATTAATATGATATAAGTGTATAATATAATACGTATATATTCTAGAATATATACAATATGATTTTAAGAACATAAGTTATAAGCTTTTACTGAACTAAGTGCACTTACATTAGCAATCTCCAAGCTTTCGCTCCCCCCCCCCACCTGGAGATGACCTCACTCAGGCTGTTGCACAAAATAAATACCTTTTTGTGTTTTTACCTCATGACAAGAAATAAAACATATGTGATATGATGTAAATAGTGAGTATTGAGTATGTAGTTTCCCTAAAGGTTTCTTTTGAGTGTTGTTAGAGAATCTGTCACATGTGAAACCAACATAAATATTGAACCCCGGTTTCACTCTATCGAGTCAGAGCGATGGAAATTAAATACACCTGCAAAGACAGACTATTGAAAACTAAAACAAAGGAGCTTTAGCTGAAACATTATCTGAGCAGTGGGATCATATTTGAGTCCTTGATTTGACTCATGCACGAGCTCTCGCTCCAGAGAGAACAAGGCGTTTGCATGATTTCCAATAAAATGACCTGATATCTAGTGGCAGTTACAAAGTCTTTATCTTTTATGACTGTCTGGTGAAAGGTATATTACTTTTAACACAAGAGCCTCTGGATTAAAAATGCATTCATAGCAAAGATATTTAAATGTCTTATCGGTAACAACGGACCTGGGAAAGTTTAGTGAGTGATAAAGGTGACTGTAGTATTTCCATTTGGCCGTCAGCCTGACGGGTCACATGACATCAGGGCTGTTGCAGGTTTGCACCTGGAAGCTCGTGGTGACTGTGGCCACTGCAGGATCCAGATTAAAGGGTCGTCCTCTTCTATTGTGAGCAGAATGAAGTTAGTGAACTGGTCCCAGCTCAGTTTGTCTATTTCACTTGTGCGGCTCAAGGTGTCTTCCTACTGGACAGCAGAGTAAACCCCCAGTGATGTCCAGTATCTGCTCAGAGTTTAACTTGCTTTAAAAAGCAGTGCTACGTGAAAACCAGAATATATAAACTCTGCAAGATTCAGAAAACCTGCAACTGTGAAGCTCTTTGATCTGCACTGACCTGTATGAAAGGTGCAATAGGAATAAAGTTTTATTAACTGAAGGTTGATCCAGAGACTCATCATAGACTCATTTATTGTAACATGGTGATAATTATTATAATTATTATTAAACACCGTTTGGTGACCAACACAAAGAGAAAGCACAAAACAAGAGGCGGAACTAACATCGACAGCAACAACTCTTTTAATTTAATTTAATTTTAAAAAAGGAAGGAGGTCCCTGTGTTTGCTTTAGATCAGAGGTCTTCAACAGGGGTTCTGCAGAGGTACTGCAGGGGGGTCGCAAAATGTTTGGTTGATTAGACAATTTTTTATATTTTTTAGAATTTCTGATTTATTTTCGAACCAATTTTTTCTTCCACAAATTTAAAATTTGTTTAAATACACATTAACATGCATCCAACCTATTGTGAGGCTGATTTGACCCTCTGCCTGACAACCTCCATCCATCCAAGATTAGATAAGTTGTGTGCTACTCGTCAGGGTCCGACATCTCACTAATGTGGGAGTATGTGTGGCATCCACAGATAGCTTGAGGATTCACTGTCTCTTTTACGTAAGTTTAAAATAAAAACATGAATCTGTGAATTACTTTAATATCTCAGTGTTGTATGCAAGATGTATGTTTATAAATGTCAGTGGCATGGCCACCCTGTACCTTGCACATGTTAAAATTAAAAACGTGAATATATGAACCCGTGTAATATTTGATAGCTTAGTATTGAATGCATAATAACAGGGTAGCTATGTTTATATATGGCACTAGGCCCAGTTTAATATAAAACACAATTTTATACAATATATAAGTAGGAGGTCCCTGCTCCATCTCTCCACAACTTTGGGGGCCTTGGCCTGAAAAACGTTCAAGAGCCCTTCTTTAGATTATGTTTTTGTGCAGAAGGTGTAAAGAGTAGAGAGAGAGAGAGAGAGAGAAGTATGAGAATATTTGCCAGATGGAGGAAAAAAAGAAACAAAGACAAATGAAAAAGAAAATTAAATGAACTGTTTTTAGAGACGTGGTGGACCAGAAGGGAACTGATGCAGATTACTGAACAAGAACATGCTGATTAGAAGAAGTCGTTACCTTTCAGCAATTAAAAGGAGTGATATGAAAAGTAGAGCGAGAGATTGATCAGCATTACTCTTCTGAATTGTATAAGAGGAGAAGTCCTTCTCTGCTTCAACAGGGTCCCATCGTCTCACACACGAAGGTAAGAGCTCTGAAACCACTTCCTGACTTTACTGAAGGATTTCTTCAGACATTAGAAGCTTCGCTCTCGTCTAGAACATTTTTATTTCTGTATGTGTGCTCTATTGCTGTGTGCCACTCTTTTATATTGTTTGCTTTTTAACTGTTTCATATTGTTTGCCTTACATTTTAAATTTTTTACTTCTAAAGCACATTGTAACTGAGTTTTGAACGTGTTATGTATAAATGTTTATTATTGTTCTGACTGGTGTGTTCTTCAGTGTTGTATATGAGGAGATGTTTTCTTCTGCCCCAACAGGCTTCCACCATCTCAGTGAAGAAGGTAAGAGCTCAGAAAACAACGGTGTGATAGTTAATGAAATATAATGTAATGCTGTTTCGTCAATATAAGGCAATCATCTCTTTAAAAACCTAAACATTTCAACTGTTTCATATAAAATCAGTGAATGCATTCAGTCAGTTACCCACTTTTTTCAAATAACTGTTTAATCGTTGTAGAAACAGAAATCTGAAACTGGGAGTTTATTCATGTTGCCAGATATTAATTCTCATACAAGCCGGAGAACTAAAGGAGCCGACTCTAGTGAGATAGTTTTTAAACTTCTTGAATGTGTTTAGGACTTTTTACTCCGTCCCTCATCTCTGCCTCATCTCTTCCTCATCTCTTCCTCTATACATCAGTGGTAAGTCAGGATTTTTGTCTTTACTTACTTTCTCTATTCTTCTTTAATGTCGTCACTTACTCTCTAAATATATATATATATATATACTGACATTCGTATGTTTGCTGTTTCTTCCTCTTTCTTCTTCTTTCTGAACTTTCATTTGAAATCTAATGAGTTTAGTCCAAAGACTTTAAATAAAAATGGATGACATGTTTCCACTTCTTTCTACTGTCCAGAAATGTAACAAGACAGTGGCTTCATATTTCAGGAGCTGACATGTCATCCATCTTTACATTCAGTCTCTGATTTAGTCAAAGAATATCTAACATGATTCCCTTTGGCACGTTACAGTCCTGCTCTGCTGCAAACATGAGGAACCTGATCTCTGTGGCTGTGATCCTTCATGTGGCATTCACAGTAGCAGGCCTAGAACTCAACGGAAAAACAGTTTGTGTCACTTTCTTTAGTTTATTTATTCTTCCACTGCATCTTTAAAATCATTATTTCAATTCAGTTTGATTTGATGTTACAGTTTATTGGTAAAATGTTAATTTGGTAACATGTGTCACTTCTGTCACCCTTTCTCCCAACCACAGGTGGAGTTTGGAGACATGATTGCTTATCCAACTAAGACTTTATTTAATATAAGATATGAGCATTATGCTGTTTTTTTGGGGGACGAATATCCTGACCTAGGCAACATATTTCATCACGCAAGTACGTATAACTACAAACTATGTCCTTCATTGAAAGCATCAATTAAACTCCCTCAGATGAGAAACCATTTATCACCACACTGAAAAACCCTGTGAGAAAATTGAATGAAAGTTCCTCTGTCTTATTCACACATAGTTCTGAGTTATGATGAGAATAATTACCACAACCCAAAGTTTAATAGAAACACTGTTGGCAGTTTATTTTCTTCAACGTTGTCCTCCTATTAGCAAATATTAGCATGCTATTATGCTACCTGAAGATATTAGACATGGAAAATATCATCGCAACCTATTGGCTTGTTAGCATTATCTCTCTGAACATCTTAGCATGCTAACACTAGCATATGACATCAACCAAATGCCACTTTCCATTTCACTGCGGAGCCGAAACATCCTGTCAAGTTATAATTCCGACTTGGACTTTGAAATCCAAGATGGCCACTGCGTGTATCAACAGCAACAGCTAAAGTTTTTACTGTTTATAATCACGTCTGTCATTAAATTTGTCTTACACGTAGTACTGTCCAATTACTACGTCGTTGGTGTGCGTAAAATGTGACGTCATTCCGAGATGTAATTGATTATAGTCAGAGATGGGCAAAAATACATCAAAATGTATTTTGATACAAAATAAAAAATACTCCTCAAATAAATGTATTAAAATAAAATACAAAATACTGGTGCCAGAAAAGGTAACAAAATACAATACATGTATTTTGTTTTTAAAATATAGGAAATACTTTATCTGGATTTTCCGTTTTCTCACAATTTGGTAAAGCAGAGCATTCAGGTTTGGGCTATATAATGTACACAAAGCTCTGGTGAACCCCCCAAAAAGGAAGAACAGTCACAGAATGTCAGTGTAACTAAGCAAAGCTATTAAAATACAACAACTTGATTGATTATGTACATATATATTTGTATTAATGGGACTTAACCGCCCATAAACGATAAATATTGTCTATAATGTTCAACGATAACTCTAATATTTTGTTGTCCTTCTATTTGTAGATAAACCTTGGACACCCATTGTAGGCTGCATTTTCGGTAAACTCAACTCTGGAGGAGGTCATCGGGTTTTCAATTACCTCGACGGATATAAGGGAAACGGAACGATATACACCAAAGGCACTGTGGATCAAATGATGGCCCGCATCGAAGAGAAACTTGCCAATTGTGGAGAGTATCGCCCTCACTGCAACAACTGTGAACACCTTGCTACCTATGTGCGTTATGGAAGGGCGATATCACTGCAGGTATGTGGCTGATTCAACACAGGACGACATTTTACCATTTACGGCAAATATTCACAACAAGACACATTTCATTAAGTTCCAATCAAAGACTGAAAGTAAAGACGGACGTCGCGTCTCCACTTCCTCTCAATATCCAGAAAAGACGACAGAACATACGAACACTGCGATCTTAAACAATTGGAGCCGGAGTCGGAGCAGGACACGCGTTTGTCCACTAGTGGGTCAGCTGTGAATCATAGTCTTTCACTGCATTTTGATAGGATCTAATAATTAAATAAAACCAAACCCAGATGTCCCATCTGCTAATATGGAAGAGGAAGTGTCCCAGTGGTTTTTCGTTAATTGTGTTTATTCCAAACATCAATGTGATTTAACGAGCATGAGGTTTTCTTCTGGGACAGACCTCAGTTCTGTTTCTCTGAAGGATGCACATTGAGTTTAATGCACCTGCTGCTTACTGCTTGGATGTTCTGTGATAGTTATGTTCTTAATTGTCCATAAGACCTAATCGAATTATATGAATGACTTTTTTTTTTGTTATAGGTCAACTTGACTGAACAGTACAGCTGCCGCATACCTCATTACGAAAATCGGGAAGACATGTTGAAGTACGTGAATGGATTGGGTCGACAAGATGACGCGGCCTCCTCCATCGGCTAACAAGCAATTTATCAGTCGACCCAGTCGGATTGACTTCATTATGTCTTATGGCTCTTTCCTTATGTGATATGAGTTTTTAAAAATAAAAAATGAGCAAGTACTCTGGGGTCTTGTACTGCTTCTGTTGATAAGGTATGGATATGAGAAGAAACTATGTTGCTTCAAATAAATGAGCAGGATATTTTAGCACCGAGTGTCCA
Source organism: Limanda limanda (assembly GCF_963576545.1). Classification (NCBI taxonomy): domain Eukaryota; kingdom Metazoa; phylum Chordata; class Actinopteri; order Pleuronectiformes; family Pleuronectidae; genus Limanda; species Limanda limanda. The sequence goes on along the minus strand of NC_083646.1, from coordinate 4,113,375 downwards.
CCAGAATCATTACAGTATAATCATCAATTACAGCATAAAGTACTGTGTGCATTAGTGCGTGGATATCATGTAACAGGTAGTGTCATCCAATGGGTCCAGGTGGAAGGTGTAGGTGGGCGTGGAGTCGGTCAGGCTCCACCCCTTCCAAATATGGTTACTCTTGATTTCAAAAAGATGGCGCCGGACAAAATGCCGAGCTTGAGGTTTGAAAATGGCCGCTCACAAACCAGTGGGTGACGTCAGGGTGGGTTGATAACCACGGTTTAACTTGGGCTGCTCACTTGACCCTTTGACCACTGACTATACACAGACAACTACAAAGAAACAGCTGTAATAGATTTAAAACAATTAACTGACCATTCAATCAACAGAAGATGAATCATTAAATGATGGATGCCCCATTTAATTTATATCTGGACCCATATTTAATCATCACCCTCCCTCCCAACAGTTTGGTGGAAATCTGTTGAGTAGTTTTTGCAAAATCTTGCAAACAAATAAACCCACAAACAAGTAAACAACCACATGAAGACAAACAATGATGAACTTAGTAAACAGCACAGGGCACTGGGAAGCCACCAGGCAAAGTTTAATGAATTTATCTGCATTGTCAAACAGGTTATGACATAAATGAATAAAATCACACACTGGAATACTCCAATAAACATGTAATAATATTCATTGCATCAACTGCAGTCATTCTATTTGACATGTTACACGTATGTGACAGGTTTTGTATTTCAAATCAATGCTCTGGTACAAATAGCAAAGCTCCTTTATGGTTTTGTGGGTTAAAGTTTTGTGATCGACTTGCAGCAGAGCAGAAATGTTGGAATGCATTAAAACTGAAGTCAAAATACAAGCATTAAAAAAAACCATGGTCTTATTATAAATAAACAGGGGCATCTCTGAGCTGTCTGAGCCACATGTCAAGTGATGGGAGCGGATTCTTCAGGTGGCTGAAGAGTCACATGACACCAAGTTCTTCTATGTTTTACATTTACTTACTTATTTAGGGAAAAAAGCAACATATAAAACACTTGTCTGGTCTGAAGCTCCGGGCCCCGAGCCGTCTTCTTCACGGTCACCATCCTCATCAGAAGATTACTCCTCCACAGGCCGGATGCCCTTGGCCTCCTCCATCTTCCTCAGGCTCTCGTCCCATTGGGTGAACTGCTTGGACAGCAGGAACATCTGTCAATCACATTTCAAAAGGGTCAGTGGGGGGAACATCTGTCTGTAGCTGGTCAGAGGTCAGTGAGACGAGGTGTGCATGTCTTTACGATGGCTGAAGGACACATGAGTTATCACTAACAGAAAAGAGTCAAAATGGATGATTTAAGCATTAAGGTATCGTTTATTCGTGTCTTTTATCCCTGGAGACATGAGACGACAACAAAAGTGTGTAACAATATGGAGTTTAACCTTCTTATGGCTCTTAAACAGTTTGTGTCTGATATTTTGACTTGTGGTAGAATCTTTTGTTCACCATTTTGTTGTAGTCCTCAAAAAGCTTCTTTACTTCCAGCGACTGAACTTCAGTTTGGTCCTGTAAAAGATCCAGAGGAGTCAAATGAGCGAGAAACACACACACACACACACACACACACACACACACACACACACACACATACACACACACAGAGAGGGGGACGGAGAGAAAGAAAAGGTGGCTACCTGTTCTTTAATGTGAATCTGGGATAGACGCTGTAACTTGGTAGCGTGCTCTGGTACATCTGTGAACAACAGAAATACATGAGGGATGATCCTCCAGTGCTGAGGTGGTTTGTCCTCGAGTCTCATGAAGTCAGGTGAACTCACCTCTGATGTAGGTGCTGTCCAGCAGCGGCTGGAGGCTGCTGACCTGCTCCAGCAAAGCAGCCTGGGAGAGCAGGAAGTCCTCCTCTGTACACACAGCAGCACCACAATGAGCAGGGGATAACTTACATAATGTATTATATCTACCCTAAGCTTTACATGTAAAACACAACACATTAACACACTAAATACACAATAAAAAGGTTGTCTTTCATTTGATTAATCTGTCCCAGAATATTACCAGCGAGGATGAACTCCAGCTTCATAGCGTCCGGTACGGTGATGTGGTCCGTGAACTGGGGGTCCAGGTACTTCACGAGGTCCTCAACTGCACCACAACAACAAGGTTCTCAACAAACAGTAATAAACCTGACCAAAGACAAATCCAGCACCGACATTTTGAATTTCAAACTTGCAATTTCAAGCCCTTAAACATTTTTAAGGTTCAGTGGGAAACGTGAATGAAATTGTAGGCTTTCAATGTTTTGTCACATGCTCTTTGAGTATCTTGATGTATGAAATTAAAAAGTAACACCCTGTTTCTGTGTACTCTATGTTGTCAGTACTGATCAGAATCGGTGTGTGACTCACTCTTCTTGTGCAGGATCTTCACTCGCTCTCTTTTGTTGGCTGTGTTGGTCAGACCTGCTTGGATCCGGGCCAGAGACTCGGCACACTGCAGAACAGACAGCATGCATCAGATTTATCATAAGACATAAAAATGGGTACCGGAAAGTCATTTTAGATCATTTTATTACCGTGTTGGAGCAACATTATAGGTGTCATTGATAGCACTACTAGGGTTGCAAAGGGGCGGAAAGTTTCCATGGGAAGTTAAGCTCGGGAATTTTGAAAAAAAATAAAAAAATAAGAAAATTAAACGCTGAGCAACAAAAACATCATTCAAAACTCTATTTTAAAGATGTATGGAATGGAGCACACACTGCAAATTGAATTTCAACCCTCCACTGTGCATTCTTCCATCACATGCACAGATAACTCCCAGCATGCTTCACTCTACAGCAGGGCTATTGAGGCCTGCTGTAGAGTGCAGGACTAGTCAGGTAAGTTTCCATGATATTACTGGAGAAAATATATTATCATGCTGATTGAGGATTGTTCATCTGTTCATTTAGCCTATTTCCATTCATTTATCCATCAATTGTAAAATATTTTTACAGACGATTCTGTAATTGTTTGGCTAACTATTTATATCTCTGGCATTGCATAAGCGTTTTTTTACAAACTTTTTTCTTATCTTAACAATTTTTTTCTCAACAATGCCACGTGCACTATCTCATGTGTGGAGACATTTCACTCCATCCAATGTAGAAGGAAAGGCTGTGTACATTTGCAAATACTGTGCAAAGACCTATGTTAAGAATGACACAACGATGCAGAAGCATATAGTCAAGTGCCCAAAGTTTCCTCAGGGCTCAAATCAGCCTATGACAAAACAAAATGTTTATATTTATGTCTGTATATGACAAGGTAAATACAGTTAGTATAAATTACCTACAACATTTCCAGTTTATTCCCGTTAATTCCCATGGAAAGTTTCCAAGTTTGAATATTCCCGGAATTTTGCAACCCTAAGCACTACACACCGAACACAGAGTAAAAACACATGAGCCTAAACTCCAGTGAAACAGGGCGCAACGCAATGCAACTGAAGTTTAGATATTACTTTATTATTTAAACTCGTTTTCTGTTGACTTCAGGAAACAACAACCTGAAGGAAGACACTGTGGCACATTGTTCCATCTCTGGAAACTCATTCACCACAAAACAAATCCACATCAATGCCCCTTTGTTAGCTGCAAGTATTTCCCTCATCATATGATGCTCTGATGAGACGCTGCTCTCAGGCTCAGGAGAAACACTCAATGCTCTGAAATATATAAATAAACATATCATTATTAATGCAAAGTTAATATTTGACAAATTAATTATCCTGGAAATCAGTGGTCTCACTTTACTCCAGTTAGTTTATAATAGTTTACACTTTACACCATCTGTGCTTTTGTGGGTCTTCTTGCTCAGACTCCACAGATTACTCTTTATTGATAAAACACACACAGACACACACACACACACACACACACACACACACACACACACACACACACACACACACACACACACACACACACACACACACACACACACACACACACACACACACACACACACACACACACACAGTGTTGATGTAGAATCTAACACATTTAAGTTGACTTGTCTCTGTGAAGCTAACGAGCTCAAATGAAAAAGGGCGTTCGCTTCTTCCCAGTGACAGAGCTGTCGTTAGCCATGCTAAGCTAACAGCTAGCAGCTAGTAGCTAGCTCCCCCCCTCTCTCATTAAACGGACCTTGGCGGGCTTCACACTCTTGACTCTCCTCTCGCCATAGACTCGAGTCTCCAGCGTGTGAAGACGTGTCTCCAGATCGTCCGTCTCCATCTTTCTGTCCATTCTTCTCTCTGTCGAGCAGCTGAGCAGCAGGAAGACAACAGCTCCTTCTGAGCCTGAGCACGTCGCTGATTGGCTACAAGATTTCACTTCCGGTTTGGTTGGGCGTTGAGTTTGAAGCGTGTTGATTGGTTGAGGGAAGGTGTCAATATCAGCGGGTTCCTCCACCGGTGATGACGCACTTGCAACATGTTTAGAAATACATTAATTTATATTTCATTCATTTGCTCCTGAAGCTAAAGAAGAACATTTAAAATAATGGATTATGTTATTATGTGTTTATTCTGTACAGCAGAAAAATAAACAGCAGAACATCTGATCTTATTGTGCATCTACTACAAATATTATAAGTGGTCTCATAATGAAGCACAGAAAACTGGATTATTTTATTCAATTATAGTAATTGCCCAATATTTTTTTGCACAAATGTACATTTCTAAAAACCTCCCAACACTTGTATCTTTGAAATAACGCTCTATCTTCACAGACTCATTGAAAATGGATCAATTCCAATATTTGTTTTAATACCTTTGCACTTTTATTCTTCTACCTTGCACAGTTAACTTTCCTGAACTCACCTTTTTTTTATTGAAAAGGACGATGCTTGTATGATTTTGTATTTTGCCACAATAATAATAAGAAAAAAAAGATGAGACTGTGGAACTAAAGGAGAACAGACAAATTAGAATGATTTAATTTATTCACATTTTTATTATTATTTTGTAAAACTTAATTTGTGGATAAGGTGCCTTGTTATTTGTTTTTCATCTTATTTCTATAACCTTGCACAGTAAACAGTTCCCTACAAAGATGACAAAATGTGAAAATAAAAGAGAACAGACTCATTCCAAACGAATTATGATTCAATATGTTTATGTATTTATTCATTTAATATAGATGTTTTTATTATTATTGTATTATTTGTGTTCATAGGTGCTGGCGGGTCACTACGTGTTTCCGTCGCTAGGGGTCGCTGTTTCGCGGGGTCTCAGCAGTGGAATGACAACATCGCCAGTCGCGGGCCTTCTTCGCTCCGAGCTGCCGGAGAACATCCACCGAAAGTAAGTGTTTCCTCCGGCTCCAGCCCCGGTGTGTCCCCGGTGTGTCCCCGGTGTGTCCCCGTCCACCGTCCCGCCACAGGAGGGACCCCTGGGCCCGTCCTCCACGTCCCCTCGCTGTGTGTCCCCCGGCGGAGCTAGCTCACCTAGCCCCGGAGCTAACCTGCTTCCCAGCTGCGTAGTTTGACAGCTTGTTGTTGTGAATCACTTCCTTCCGCTCTTCTAATAACGTGGTAATAACCCCCCTGATGAAGTGAATCCCACCTCAGCTGTTCCCTACGCTACACACCCTCCTTCCGGATCCGTGCTAGCTGCTGCTGCACCGCCTGGTTGTGTAGCTGGAAGTTTCCCTGACTGCCTGTTGTGTTGCTGTGTTGTTGTGCAGGAGGCAGGTGTCCCGGTCCTCCCAGTATCTGGACCACTGGGTCTGCATGAGCCACTGGGAGCAGGAGCATCATCATGGCAGATGACAAGGACGTGCTGAGGGACGTGTGGTTCGGCCGGATCCCCGCCTGCTTCACCCTGAACCAGGACGAGGTCACGGAGAGAGAGGCCGAGCCCTACTACGTGAGTCCTGGTTCATTAGATCCACTCAGTAGCTCCTCAGCACTATGATGGAGGGGGGGGGGCAGTGTGTGAGTCCACAGAACTCTTCTGCAGTGTCAGGGGTAAACAGAGCTGCAGCCAAATCCAATATAATTGAAGTGACTGATTCCTTAAAGAGTAAAAAACAATACAATCAATCACAACATGCCTCCATTCTTCTCCTGAGGCTTCATCTAGTGTCCACACGCCCTGACGTTCACATTCCACTTGAAACCAGGTGATTTACTCCATTTAGCCTCAAAGTTTTCTGTGATCCACAAGCCAACGCGGCTCCAGAGGAAGATATCCAGAACATTTAGGCGGGAAACATGCTGCAGCACATCAGATAACTCCATAGTCTCCATAGATAGATATGATCATATTGTCAGATCATATTTCACAAGCTGATTTCAGATTTTGTTACCGGAGAGGCTGGAGGTGAGAGTGCAAGGACTGTTCCTGTCAGCCCTCTGTTAAAATGCCAGGATAATGTCTGAGTGTTACTATGTGAGTGCATGTGAATGTCCAGAAAACTCACAGCGAGCAAGTGATGGTGTTAGATAGATAGATAGATAGATAGATAGATGGATACTTTATTAATCCCGAGGGAAATTTAGAACATCCAGTAGCTTATACAGTTAACACTTAAAACACGTCACTGACATACGTACATGAATCACATACGGAGAATATATATACAGATACAGGAATCGGATGCAATGATGTGATTGTGTCAGTGTCCAGTAGGGAAGTGTTCTTGTGCTGCTGGAGTGGAAAGTACAGTAAATATATATATATATATATATAAAAAACAATAAAAATATATACATATATAAATATATAAGAATAAGTAGTGGTAAAGGTAAAGTCCGTGCATGGGGTAAAGCCAGTAAAGGGATGGACAGTGGGTTTGTGTATAATAATGAGATGAGAAGAGTAGAGAAGTTTCTACAACGTGACAAACACAAAAGTTGATAAAACAGAAACAATACTAATCTCTTAGGCTGAAAATGAGGAGTCATAAGATGCAGATGAATGTCTGTCGTTCACGATAACAGAGAATGTCTGGAGCATTCAGGTGAGAGTTGGGCTCAGTTAAGAGCAGCAGGAGTCAAGAGATGACAAACACACTCAGCTGCAGAAATCACAAGTTGTCGTCAGGAGAAATTCCAGAGAATGTTCCCAGCAACTGATTAGGAACTAGGTTTGTTCTTATCTGGAGTTCAGTGCATGTTTGAAAGCAACTTGCAGCTCGAAGGAAACTGGTGCCACAAGTTCCAGTCCTACAACTTGTGATTCAGCTCAGTTTCACGCAGCTGGGTGACGACATAAAACCTCCACAGATTCTGAAAAGGCCGGCGTGAGATGTGTTCCTAAAGATTTAGTTTCACCTTTTTAAGGCGAAGGAGGTTTTCTCTCTCGTTGTTTTGTTTTTTCCAGATCCGTGGATTTAGATCTGCTATCAAACAGAGAAACAGAAGTTGCACCTACAGTAGTGAAGTTAAATTTAGGCACAGGACCAGACTTCAGTGTTTCACTAACTCCTCTCTCCCTCTCCCAGCTGCTGCTGCCCAGGGTGAGCTACCTGACGCTGGTCACAGACAAAGTGAAGAAACACTTCCTCAAAGTGATGAAGACCGAGGACGTGGAGGAGATGTGGTGCGAGTCGGAAGGAACGCCACTGAAATGGTGAGAGGACGTTGACCAATCACAACAGAATGTGTCTCTTTTTTAAAATCAGTCTCTTGTAGCTTTGAATCCTGTCTTCCTCGTCTCTGCACCTTGTTTTGCTGCCTTGAGCAAACACGTCTCGCCCAGTCAGAGCTGGAACAGCCTGTTCACACCCTCTGCAACTGTAGAGAGACGCTCTATGAGTCAGGTCACTCTCAGCGAGCAGCTCCAGCAGTGACTACAGGTTCTCATCTCGCCCTCCTGCAGACAGTCAGGCACAGAGGGCAGTCACCAGGGGGCAGTGTTGCAACAGACAAGGAAGAGCCAACTTCCCTGTAAAACCCAGTAGAGAAGATAAACAGAGAATTATATGAAAATATCAAAATGTTTGCAAGCTTCAGATCCTCAACTGTGACGTTCTGTTGGTTTTCTTTTCTCACTGTAAATCTCAAGTGTTTTGTAAATGTAAAAGTGATGAGTTTTTGACAAATTTAACAATTGAGAGACATATCTTTGGAGTTTAATAACCTGCAGTGAGACTGTGTCTTAAGTTTTGACAACTCTCTAAATTACATTTTAGGCTGGTTGGCCTCATCGGATCTAGAACTAAATGACTACGATGGTTATTGTGTGTGTGACCGCACAATAGAAAACCCTCAAAAATACACAGAAAGTGACAAATAGAACTAGAAATACGTGGACAGATAAAGAATACTTGAGTTTAAAGACCTTTCATTATAATTCAAATTCTATGAGAATAACATCATCTGGTTTTACAGAGCTGTATTGCATTTACTTGTTTTTCTGAATGAAGAAGATCATTGTCTTACTTCATGTCATTAGTTTGTCAGCTTGGTGCTTGCTTGTTCAGATGGACAGTACAAAGATTATGTGCTAACTTGTTGATTCAGTAAAAGAGAACAGATTTTTTTCTTCTCAAGTGAATGCAATATGCTTGTCTAGGTTTTAAAAAACAGTTTTGGAGTGAAACTTTTAATTCAGAGGTCACAGGGGGTTTGCTCAGCATCTAGTGAAGCAGGTCTGATGTTGAGCTGAATGAAAAGGTTTACACGAGTAACATCTTTCCTCTTTACGATTCCTTGGTTTCAGGCACTATCCAATTGGAGTTCTCTTTGACCTCCACGCCTCCAACACGGTCTTACCCTGGAACATCACTGTGCACTTTAAAGTAAGTGTGAATGTGTGTGTGCACTATACCAATCCATACTGAGCTTTTTAGCCTCTTAAAACATATTTTATAATAAACAGGCGTCCGTCCAGATGAGTTTTTTTGTACCTCGTTCACTAGTCATGTTTTGTAAACAGGAAGTAGATTGTCTACGTTGCTTAGTAACAGAAAACGAACAAAGAGCAGCAATGGTGAAAAGTAAGAGCAGGGATTTCGAGGTGGAATGTTAATAAGTGTTGGCAAGGCTTTGCATTCAGGGCTGGTAGTCGATTCAAGTGATGAATAAGAGCCAATCAAGAAGAGAATGTGGGCGTCTGCGTCATAGTTATCAAAAGTCTCTGTTTATAAAGCAGAACCTGAAGGTTTCAAACTAAAAGGAGGCCAGCTTTTACAAAAGGGTGTTTGAAGGGACGGCAGCTAAACAACAACAAAATTGGGATTAGTACCTTTGAAAAATATATTTAATATATTTTGACCCCTTTGTTTTGGAGTTCTTCTGCCACTTTGTGTTAAAAATACATGCATAGATGGATAACGCAACTTCAAATAAAATGCAATTATGGGGAATGTGTGTCAGAATTTTCCAGATCGCGACCTCCTCCACTGTCCGTCCAACTCTGTGATCGAGGCGCACTTCATGTCCGGCATCAAGGAGGCCGACGCCCTCAAGCACAAGAGCCAAGTCGTTAACGACATGCAGAAGAAAGACCACAAACAGCTGTGGATGGGTCTGCAGAACGGTGAGACGCACACACACACACACACACACACACACACACACACACACACACACACACACACACACACACACACACACACACACACACACCCTGCATGTGGTGTGAGATTCCTCAGAACGCTGCAGCTCAAGCTGATGAAACGCAGCTTCAATAAACACCTCGTCCACCAGTGATCTGCTTCCTGCGGCGTCTGAAACAAATACTTCACCGTGTCTTCATCTTCTATCGTAGTCGTGCTAGATTTTTCTTTATTGGCAGATGTTAGCAAGTAATAACTTTCATCTTTACTTTACCACCATGTTATTTCCTAAAAGCTGAAATATGATTCAAATATATATATATCAACTATATATATCAAGTTATAAATAAGGTTGCACCAACTCTTTGATAAATAAAAATATGATGGATATGATCAGTTGTTTAGTCATTTAATCAAATGTCAAAATCCTAAAAAAGCATTTCTGAAACCCCAAGGACAACGTTGAAAACTATCAATAGTTTCGTGATATCAAATTGAAAGTCCTCACACTCGAGAAGCTGCAGCCTGCAGATGATGCAATGAGCTGTTTGTATAAAAAGCTCAGGGTGTGGTTCATGTTGTTTTTCTCTGGTAATGACTGTAACTCCATTTATACAGAAACGGAGGACTTTGACTTACCTATTAAACATGAAAGTGAGAGATGAAACATTGCTTAAAGCAAAACTTTCACATCCAAAAGGGACCAGAAACAGAGAGAGAGAGAGAGAGAGAAACAGAGGTTGTTCAAAGTTTCCTCCAGGAGAGAAAACCACATCTTCAGAAGGTCTGTGAGAAAGTGAGAGGTGAGGGGGGGGGGGCACAGGGTTTGAAACAAGCACACGAGGGTGGAATCATTTCTGATGATGAGACGTCAGCCTTCGACCAGGAGATCGTTGTCTGGTCTTTGAACAGTTGTACTATAACACATATTTCCTTTTGTAGTTAATGATCCAGTCCATCTCGTTTCTTACAAACCCACTTTCTCACCCACTGCTGCTCACCCGGACGTGTGAGGAATTAATATATTAAAACATAATCGCCTCAAAAGTGATATCTGTTGCGTTTTCTATGCACTGAGTGGAAAAGTCCCAAGATATATGTCACAATTATTGACGTACGTGTTTGTGTTATCACAGATAAGTTTGACCAGTTCTGGGCCATGAACAGGAAGCTGATGGAACATCCCACCGAGGACGGAGGCTTCAGATACATCCCCTTCAGGATATACCTGGTAACTACACCTCCAGAACTTTAACAGGCTTCTTCTCCCGTCCAGGTCGGCCTCATGAGCCACTTCAGCAACCAACATATCTGGAATATTTCAGAAGAATGTTGGGGCCTTAGTGAGCGTCCGGAAGCAGCTTTAGAGTTGAAGTAGATGTTGAGTCGCTGCTCTGTCTGCCCAGTAGGTGGCGCCACAGGGCAACTTAAAACCCTCCATGTCTGTCTGATGTTGCTTCAACAGGGAAATCACCTCCAACCAGACAGGTTCTGATGAAGTACTTCTTTCTAAACTCTATTTAGAGTCTCTTGCTTCCTGAAAAACACCAAAAGAGTCAAAAATAAAAAAAACAGTTAATCCCCTTAGTTCAGTTTAAAACCCAGACGGGGTGAACTTGACCCCCCCTCTGGCACTCGCATGTTTGCAGAAAGGTCTTCACAACATCTTGTTACCTGTCCATCTTTCATATTGAGCAACTGAAGGCTCTCCGGACACTCATCACCGAAATAACCAACTACGCTCTCTTGTTTAATCTCAGTTTGGAAACCAAAACAACAAGCTACCAAGCATTCATGCCTGACATAATACCGCCCTTCAAAATGAGTAAGTGTCTGATAGTCAGTCGGTCTCTTTTCTGAGCTAAGGCACATTCGTGTGCACACAGCGACATCTGAATATCTGTTCAAACCTGCGAATCAAGTCATTTAAAATTTCACTTAATGTCTAAGTGTTAAAAGAAACTTAAGTTCTGTGGATCTGTTTGTGAGTTCACTGTTTCACAGATGCTCTCTTCTCCATGTGACGTGCGATAGGAGAACCAGACTCTGTATCCGAAAAGGCCAGTGTTGCGTATCCCTCTGTGCTTTTTGGATGTTATTCATTTGTTCCCGTACATTTGATATCCATGACACTCCGCGGTTTTGGTGCAATTCCACTGAAGCAGGATCAGCCGGTGGGCGAGCTGGAGGGTTGAGTGAGATCAGGAGGCGACGGCAAACAAGCGGCCTCACGTCGGCTGTTTCCGTCAAACCGCTGCAGCTTTTCCCTGACTCAGGTGAAAATTCCCTTTTGGATGAATAAGAAAAAGAAATGAGAGAGGATGAATAAGCGGCTGGAAAACATTAGTGCGCTGCGAGCCAGACGGCGGGGGAACACAGGCAAGTGCTGGGGTTCAGCTCAGGAAAAGATGGGAGTTTTGGAGATTTAATTGGACAACCTCCAGGGTACTGAACCGTTCAGGAATCACACAACACGACTGAAGAAGTTAATTTTAATATCAAACAAAGTTCAGAAACAGTGTAATTAAATGCAATTGAACTCCTTCTAATCTCGCTGGACACTGAAGAGTCGCATCCAGAGCAGTTAGGGAAATGAAGATTTGGAAAACATCTGGATCTTTGCAGCAAAAACATGTTGACAGTCTGCTTTGAGTTGAATGTGCGTGCTAAGCCTTGATCTCAAATCACAACAAACAGAAAAGGCCCCTCGCTGTCACCGAGTCCTGTAAAGACATTAAACTTTAGAGCCTGTCAGGACGCGTTAGGAGAATTCACGTAAGGAAAAAGGAACAGAAAATAGATTTGGCCTCAAATGATTTGAGTCCTGTTTTGAAGCAGAACAAGATTTGTAGATGTTGAGAACAGAATTTAACTTACTAAAGCATATTGTTCCATAATCATATCTCGTGTGACGGCTGGTAATTCCCCCCTGCGATGATTTATCGTCGAGTATGCAGAGTTTCTAATACGAGCCGCCCCTTCTCCACACATGGCTGCATTTACGTTTCTCCACAACAGCGAGGGTGGAGGAGCCGCTGTCTGTCACTGTCAGCCCCCGACTGGTTCTTTGCCTGAAATTCACAAACCTCATGAATGCTTTGTGTTTTTACTTTCACATCCTCGGCGTGTAAATAAACCATTTTACACTTCTACAAAAACATTCTTGTGTTCGGCTATAAAACACAAGTCTTTAAAGTGGCCGACCGAAACATGCAGGCCGACCGCCGGGACCCGCCCTCTCAGACGTGCACTTGTTGCAGCTATAAAACCTTGTAAGTGCTGGCGGGGACAAGAGACCCAGCTCCGACTGGTTTGGAGCCTCTTTCGTGGCCAGATTGCAAGTTTCCACGGTCGTTTATGAGCCGAGTTGGTTTTTTGTGACAGTCCGAGCATCAAAGCCCTGGGAAGGCTGGAGAAAATGAGCATGAATTCTGAAAAGTCTGGGTTGTTTCGGAGATGGTGTGGTTTTTATCGTACAAACTGCTAAATGTTTACAAGCAGAGGAGAGTCTGGAGAGGAGCCGAGGCTCAATCTGCTCAGAATCATCTTAAAAATACCTGGAGTGGTGTTTCTGGAGTTTTGCCCAACAAGGGATTTGTTTACCACCTGTCTGATTGTTCCACCGCTCGTGTTTCTTGTTTAGTTAACATTTAACTTAATGGGTACAATCGTAATATTACCAATATGACGGCCAATAACAAAATAAATAGAAAAGCAGGTTGTAAAAACTTTAATCCTTTAATCAAGGAGCAACACATTAGTTTAAAAACAAAAACAAACAGCCGAGCTCGAGTTCTGTGAAAGACGAGTTGTGTAGTGACACTGCGTAGCTTATCTGGACGGCTGAGAGGAAGATCCCGTGAGTTGTTGTGACAAGACCCAACACGATGCGACAAAACACACAAAAGAGAAGAAGACAAGGAGTTCGTGAAGAAACGGGGCAGAAATGTTGGAAAGAACAAAGCGGTTTGGAACTCAGAAGTCACCGTGGATGACTTAGCAGGAGACTGTCTAATACAGAGGAACACCCCCCCCCACCCTGTCCTACACACACACACACACTCACACTCATAGTCCTTCAAAGCCAGATTGTGGTCTTTAGTGTAAATAACATGTGCTGTGTTTGATGCAGACAGAATTAATGACAACACTCAGTCCAAATAACAGAGGGCTCATTTCCGTCTGGCCTGCGCTCCGTATGGAGACGAGGACACCTCATGGGCATGGACGACACATTTATGTGTGTGTGTGTCTGTGTGTGTGTGTGTGTGTGCGTGGCTGCCCTATATCCTGAAGGACTAAAATAGTTAGTCCACCTTTCTGTCCTTGTCATAGATCTGAGATATTCCTTCTCGTTTATGTCCCTGTAAAGCTTCATTTGTCTTTATTCAGGTTTTTTTATCTGTGACATTATGAACATTGTTTCCTGGGTTGTGTGTTAGTCTGCGTTTGTCTGTCAGTTAGCAGGATAACACAAAAACTACCACACAAAACACCATGGAACCCGGTGGAAGGATGTGGTCTGGTTTTTGTGCGGATCCGGATCAGGGGGCAGATCCCGGAGGGCTGATATTTATGTGAAATTTGGTGCAGACCTAATTTAAAAGTGGGTTCATGAGGAGACTGTTGGGCCTCTTATTTTAATATGTATTATTTAGATAAAGGTTATGAATGCACATGTATCCAAATATACACTTTGTATGTGGAAACTCAAAGAACAAAAGAGTTTTGTTCCATGTACCGACACCATATGTGTGTCACCCGTTTCATGTGTTTGTCTTTGTCAGTTCAATTGCTTCCACTCGAGCCCTGTGCCCGTGTGTTATCATTGTGTGTGTCTGTGCACGGCCTGCCGCGCCCTTGGCTCCGGCCAGCGCGGGGGGGGGGGGCTTTGTTTGGCTGCCGGTGCATCTTCCTGCTCCGGCGGTGTCACCACTCGGGGGAATTAAAGAGCCCGAGGGAGCCGAGCGTCTCGCTGCGCGGAAAGTGAAAATTACCGTCCTGCCTCTAAAGACCTCTTGGCTTGCTGCTCGACAGGTAGACCTCTCTGTTCCCGCTCTGTGACTCAGAGCTTACTCACGAGCCCCACGATGCAGGAGCAGTCGCTTCACCTCCACCCACCTCCACCCGCCTCCGTGCTGTGGTGCCGGAGCAGCGGCCGGGGCTTCGGAGAGAATGCAGGTTTATTGCCTCTGAGATATCTTGTAATGGCTGACTGAGACGAGGGGGAGGTGGTGACTACACAGACAATTACAAAACATGGGAATGCTGGAAACAGTTGTGCGTAATCCTGCCAGGGGCTACAGGTGATATGCCTGTTATGCCGGCCGGGGAAGAAAAAAGAGGTTCGCCACATTTACAGTAAATTAAAGGTTTCTACTAGAAACTTGACTCAGTCACAAAGATGTTATGCTCCGTCACTTCTGCTGAGCAGCCGAAAGAGTCAGAGGAGGTTTGTTTACATGTCTGTGGTTTATTTGGTTGTTGCGTTAAAGAGTAAGCTCATCTTGAATATAGAAACTACTGGTATCACTCACTGGTCCTTTTTTATCAGCTTTGATATATCTACCCATGAAGCTTATGAATATATACTGTAGATTATTTACAGCAATTAAAATAGACATTAAAAAAATGTAATCTAAGAGGACAAACTTCCACCGAGGCCCAACAATCTGCACCAAATAACACACACTCCGAGATATCAGTCCTCTTAATGTTCCTGTTTTCATCAAGTCCACGAATCGTGATGAAAAATTACTGTCTCAGTTCGTTAAGGGAAGTGGAAAAAGTAGCTGGATCTGTCCTCTGATCTGGATCCATACCAAAATCGAAAGAGTCCACTGGTTTTAAAGGAATTTTAAAAGAATTTTAAAACCAGTTTATGTCTCAATCTCTAGTTTCAAGTCTTCTTCAACAAAGCTGATGTTCATTTAGTGAATTGTGATAATTTAGCGTGAAATAGACCATAAAGAACAGGATGTGTAGACGTAACCGCCAGTAACGTCCAATGGGTGAAGGGGGCAGGTGTAGGTGGGCGTTCTCAGTCAGGCTCCACCCCCCCCGCCCCACCAAATATTAGGGACGGGAATCGGCAGGGACCTCCCGATACGATACGGTAAATTAAATAGAATGAATAAAAGTTTACTTAAAATATAAATTTTGAAATAAGCAAAAAGTAGGCTATTGTTATTTGCATGTAGGCGATGCAAAGCAAGTGTTTCTTGGGTATGTTTAGATTGTTGTGCAAAAACAAGAGCTGGTCAACATGCTCTGGGGTGATGTTGCTCCCCCCATATATCCCCCCCGGTATAAACCAATAAATATATATTTAAAAAAAAAAAAAAAACGATTTGGGAGGCAGCATATCGATTTAAAATCGTCATTCACAAGAATGGCGATTTGTAACTGAATCGATTTTTCCCCCCACATCCCTAACAAATATGGTCACTTCTGGCTACAAAAAACCATGAAGTCGGTGGAGAAAATACCAAACTCGAGTTCGCAAAATGGCGTCACACGGTGCGGTGACACTTGAAACCAGAAAGAGTTAGAAGAGGCAGAATCTCAAACCCTTGCTCTTATCATAACAGGTAACTTCAGGAGATGATGGTAATTTGACAGGCATCGTGTGAAGTGACGTGGAGGTGAAGGAGAATATGGGGACGTCTGAACAGTGAAGTACCGAACGACAGCTCAACCTTACGTGATGCTTGAGAGATAAATGATTTATAATTTAATTCAATGTTCCTCGATGGAGTCTCTCCTCCACAGGTGTGCGTTTGGTTTCCTGAGGTAATGAGGTTGGAATTTTAATTCAGGAATGATTGATCTCGGCGTTCAGTGGAAACGCTTTCTCTGACCCCTCTCCATTCTCGGAAACTCCCGTTGATTGACAGGGCTGCACCCCCCCCCCCCTTCCCCCCTGTCCATTGTTTTACCATCAATTAGACGGATTGAATCCCCTCAGTCAATTAGGCAGCGTCTTGAGTTCCGCGGGCCTTACAGTCGGCGTCTCTCTTCACCTGGATCCTAGTGCCGCTCTCTTTGTGTGGCCATGTGCTGCCGTGCCAGCTAAGGTGTCGCAGCGGCTGAAAAGAAAAGTGTCTCCATCCAAACAGTATCACGCTTCTCCCCCCCCGGGGATCAATAGCTCCGTCTTTGTGTGCCGAGCGGCTCAATTATTCATGGCCAGGTATTAAAAAATGCAAAGAAGTAGCTGTCACTTAGTGGCACACTCTCTCCGCTCTGGCTCCCGGTGATGATCCCGCACGAAACGCCGCGCTTCCTGTCGGTGACTCAGTGTTTCTGTGTAACCCGAGCGCCGGCTTCACGCCTCCACCGGCACCTTCCTCTCGTTTATTCGCGCCTGGCCCCGTGGTGTGTAGTTACCGCTCGGCCACTCGATCCCTGCGCTTGCCGGTTTCCTTTTCACAGCCTCCTGATTAGACCCTATTGTGTGTCAGACCCTCCGTTTGACACCTCAGGTTGGGTATCGCCAAAGTTTCCTCCGAGGCCACAGTTTCTCCCTCTGCTGCTGCGTGGGCCAGACATTTCTGTTTTTAATCATTTGAATCCAACTGAGCTCATCATTACTGCCTTTTTGGGGCTATTCAGGAAATTGAATTCTAGAAGATTTAAATCGATGGATATGATTAAACGGACAAACTTAACTTGTCTAGTTAATCATTCAAAGAAAATTGTGTTTGAAACCAATTCTTTTAGTTTATGTGTGATATTTTTGCCATCTTGTTATATCAGGGTTAGAAGATTGAAAATGGTTAAAAAACTCAAATTAATTCAGTTTATCAGGTAAAGAAATCCGGAGAAATCAGCTTTTTGTTTGATTATTTATTTAAAACAAGTGATAGATTATTACAATTCTTTAAATTTTGTCAGTACTGATCATATTGATTTCAACCACATTATTCAGCTCTTATTCTGACCTAATACAAATAAACTATCAGAGTTTTTACTCCAGTCAAATGCATTTTCTGTCCCAGAACTAATTAGTAAAATTAGCGTGTGTACATTGAACAGAAAGGTTCTTGATTAACTGATGGGCCAACATAAGTCAGCGCCTGACAGCAGCTCCTGGCCGATGTCCAGCGCTCGACACCCGCCCCCCCCCCTACTGCCCTGAGGACACGGGTCGCATGGTAACTAGAACCACTGAATTTTTAATTCGGCAAAGTGATAGTGAGACATTTGACATTTACAAAATAACACACCTGCTGACATACCGGAGTCAGATTCAGTGACTGGATTTACAGGAGAACAGCGTAAAGTGTGTGGAACAGTTTGGTTGATATGACGTGTTGTGTTGTGCATGTGTAACAGGTGCAGTGAGGAGGAATTGAGCTTTGCACAATCGTTACCTGAACAAGAGGCGTTCAGGCACAACACAAACCCACAACACGGCCGAGTCACTAATTCTAATTTCAAATCAAGTCTGGACATTTTCCAGAAGGGTTGCTTGGAACTATCCCCACCGGCCTTCCTGTAAAATACTAGAGAAATGTCTGTGTGAATCCATGTGAGAAAAACAGCAGGAACATTTCCTGGAACTTCACAGTTGATGACGATTCTAAACAACAACGTGATTTACCAGCAGAATGTAAACGTCGTGTCCTGGTGCTCCACCCAGGCTCCGCCCCTCGCCCGAATCTTCCCAAAACGTGAACGAGTCTGAACCGGACAATCTCCTGCTGTGTGTCTCATAGGTGAAACAGAAACGCTGGAAATATCTGGACTCAATTTGCTGGAGTTTGTGTCTGAATACAGTTGTAGTTGGATCGAAATTTACTCCAGGCTACATTTACAAGTATATAAACCAGACTTGTTTGATATAGGATTTAAATTCAATTCTAAAAATGGTAATTATCCGATTACCATTTTTAGTGATGATGAGATGAAGCTGCTGGTGATTTAGCACCTTGCTTCCCGAACATCTCACTCATGGAATGTTGTGGCTTCAGATTCGATCACTACAGAAACAGTCATGGGGAGGTTTGCTGCGTACGTCACATTTGTTTAGCTGTTCGTCACTTAGCGGTCACTCTCGTAGTCGGCAGCAGGAAACGTTGTTAGATCCCAGTGATAAGAAGCTGATGAGGAGGTCACCTCGTCAGGACCTCGTCATGGCAACAACATTCAGAGGAAAACATCCCCTTCGCTACTGAGAAACCACCTGTGACCTCCAGCTTCTCTGCAGAGCAATTCAAGGGCAAAAGGGGGATTTCTACTTCAGGGAACTGTAGAAAACGTCTCATAATATTAAGAGTCACTTCACTCTTCTCTCCGTCTGAGAAGCTCGGGGAGACACGGAGGATTTCAAGGCTGGGTGGAAGCTATTTCTGTATTTCTGCCGAATACTCACCCAAGCAGAAGTTAATGACTTCCAGACTGATTCTATCAGTACAACATGTCAGCGTCACTTGTAACATCTGTAGAGATGTTAGCAGATTGCTAAACATCCCATTCAGAGCGTCAGGCTCCACATTCCCAACAACAGGCGGCTCATTCACATGATTTACATGAACCCTAGTGGTGAGTCTTCCTGCTATCCCTTCCCAGTGAGCGCTGCTCGTCACCTTCACATTTCCCGTCATGTTACCTTATTTGAAACAGTCCCAGATGCAGGATTTTTGGTTTTCTTTTTCCCGCAATTCCTTGTCTCATGAGTAAAATATTGAAATATCTTTAACGGTTCCTTATGTTTACCAGATGGAAATTCAGGGGGTTTTGCTTAAAGTTGCTCTGTCTTATCAAGTACAGTACATTTTGATCAGTGCTAATTATGTCTGTGAGATAATGTAACCTGGAGTTCTGGTGTCCAGCTCCTCGGGGATGTCTCGATAAGTTCGGGTTCCCATTGCAAGTTTGAAACAAGCTCAAGTCTGTTTAAATGTTTCCTTCTCTTTGCATTTCTTTTTAATCCTTCATCTTAATCGGCAGGTTGTTAACACGAGTCACTGTTCACATTTGTTGTTGTTTAAATCAGCTTTTTTACACCTAACATATAAACTCTGGTCCGGAGCCCTCACACTGTAACACGTCCCTGCACGCAGACCTCACTTCACTGGACGCAGAACGTTTGAATCGGTTTCATTTTTGCTGTTCTTGATAATTTCGTGCTCTGATTCGTTTCAGACGATGAGCGATCGGCCGTTCGTCCAGAGACTGTTTCGCCCGGTTTCACCTGAAGGCAACGTGCACACGCTTGGCAACTTGCTCAAAGAAATGGTCCCAGCTGCTATACCAAATGAAGGTGAGACACACACACACACACACACACACACACACATATTTTTGGATAGTGAACAACATAAGAAATCTCCTACAATATTAAGAACACAAAGATAATATGACCGTCACACTCACTCCTCATTTATGTTAAACATTACCAGGAGCCAACAGTGTGACGTACAGTATCAGCCATGTTTGGTTTCTGTCTGCTTAATCAAATATGGAACCCGTCGCCCTCCGGGAGTGAGAGAAGAACGAAGCTCCTCTCGTCTCAGGTTTTATTTTATTAACGCAGCCACACGACACATGTCAGAGATCCACTCTCTCTGATAAAACACCCACTGGGGGCGAGATGAGGGCGAATAGAGAGAGAAGATGAAGAGATAGAGAACGAGATTTCTCTTTTGGGTGGAAAGAAAACTTCTTGTCATAACCAGAACTGCTGCCATGTGTCATTCATAACATACAGTGAACAGCGTTTCCAGCTTGCCTGGTCTGTGATGAGCTGGTTTCAGGTTTTACTTTCTGAAACTGTAAAAGTGACCTTCGGTAATTCAGTCTCGGCAAATAAAGTCCAGCTGCTGCACAACAAGCTGTTCAACTGTTTATTTAAATTAAACAATATATAGAACATAAACTGATTTAAAAGCAAATACTCATGAATGCAAACAGAACAAACAACTGTTTTAAGTCTGACTTTCAAAAACTCACCAATCAATGCAAATTAAACAAAGACTAATGATCTTGTGGATGATTCAACTAAACTGGATGAGCTGGATAAATTAACATTCAACAGTTCCTCATAACAACATGATCATTTATATATTATGCAAAATATCCCACGTTCTTGTGCAGCAGAAAACAACACACAATCTCAAAATCAGCTTAATATCTACTTATGTCGTCACATACATCTATCGAATCTCTCTGTTCTTTTCCACTTGTGTGTAAATATCAAACCGTAGATTTAACGTAGAAGCCGTCAAAGTGTTGTTGCTGCTGTGGAAGAGGAGAGCGAGTGAAAAGAGAGAGAGGGAGTGAAAAGAGAGAGAGAGCGAGAGAGAGAGCGGCAGTCTAAACAGAGTCTGCAGAGGAGGAGAGAGGAAGTAGATAAGGAGACAATAGTGTGTTAGGACAGACGACCCACAGGAGACTCACCTGCACAGACAAGACACAACCATTACCCCCCCGCCCCCCCTGCCTACCTGCCGACCTGTCTGTCCTCTCATGTTGTCACCATGGCGATGCCGACACCCTCACACTCGGTTTCATATAATCCGTCGGTTCTTTGAAGAGCCACCACGTCAGAAATCTACTTCCAAACAACAAGTCAGCGTGGACACAATGTTCCAAAAGCTCATTTTTAATGTACATTTTATGGCAAAGACGAAATTAGATTTTGTGAAACTGTGACTGAAAAGAAGCAGCTGCGTAAAACTCATTAAAAAAGCTAAATGTCTATAGCAACAGGCCGGAGATAACGCTGACCCTACCACACGTGTACTACACATGCTGCTAATCTGCTCTTGTGATGATGAGTGATTATGTGAGATTTACCGTAACAATAACTTTTCCTCCACAGGGAGAACTCAGAATCTCTCTCTCCTCCAGAACGTCTTGTCGTGTTTGCACGGTTTGTTCATCTGAAACCCTTCCTGTGTGTTTCCTGGCGTCCGGCGGCGTGAAATCCAGCCGTCACCTGACATCTCCGAACAACATCAGCTGCCAAGTGCAACGCTGTTATTGAAGGATTCGACTCCCACGTGTTTTACATTCATCTAATTAGTTCTGTAGTTTTTGGGCCAGTTTTTGGAACATTTGTTTAAAAATGTGCGTGACTGACGTGGAGATCTCTGCTTCCTCTTTGTCTTTCTGCCTCGACAGTTCCCCCCCCCCCCCCCGATCTGAGACCATATTTCTTTCCTTTGATCGTCTATCTCTCTCTCAGGTGTAGTCTTCAACATTTTCCCTGTCTGCCGTACACGTCTTTCATGTCTTTGACGCTAAGTCTCTGCTCTCCTCCTCCCTCCTCCCTCCCTCCTCCCTCCTCCCTCCTCCCTTCTTCCCTGCCAGCCGGCCTGATGGATCAAGGTGAAAGTGGCTCTTTTGTCTCTCGTCGTTTGTTTGGTTTCCTCCTCTTCCTCGGCTGGTAGATGAGTCGGGCGATAGCCGGGGATTATGGCGGCGTGTTTGGCTTAGAGAGACCGGGACGTGTGTTCGGGGGGCCGGGGCGTGGTGGAAGGGGGGGTGCTGGAAGCGGGTTTGCTGGTAGCATTGTTCCACGAGTTCAGAGGACTTTTCTTTTCTGCCGGGACCCGAACATATAACAAAAAAGGAAAAATCTGGGGTGCTCCGCGTTCCTCTGATCTTTCAAACATCAAATAATCAGGTTTTTCAAACAGTCTCCTGCTCTGTTATGTCTGCTGGGGGGGGATTGGTGTTGACCCCGGTGGGACCCAGAAACCAGTCGCAGCAAACACACTGGGGGGGGGGGGGGTGGCTCGAGTCAGGAAGGAACACAGACGGGGATTCCCACATCATCAGTCTGTGTTCCCCCTCGACACGGAACATGTGCCTGTGAGCAGCGGTCAGCAGTGACTGGTTGTGTGTTTGTGTGTCTGTGTGTTTGTTAGCCAGGTGTGTTATTGAGCAAGGCCTTGGCTGGAATCTGTGGGATGCAGCCCACACACAACACACAACACACAACACACGACACACAACACACGACACAGCGTAACAGACACTTCTCATCAAGCCAGCTTCTTTTTCCACATATTTATCGGAGGTGAACCTTATTACGAAAACACACCCACACTGATTATTGTCTGTGAACAATCTGAGGAAACCCCCCGCCCCTCCCGCCCCCGCAACCCCACCCGGACCCCTCCCTCCCTCCCTCCCTCCCTCCCTCCACGCCCCCTCTACCCCCGTCCCAGTCACATCTGTGGTACAGCCCACTCACTATTGGCAGGCTCCCCCCCCGATCGGGTCGGCTCACTTCAGAGGCTCCAGGGGGGGGGGGGTGTACAGGTTTCAGTGGCGGTTTTGATGCAGCAGGTCGTGGGTGATGGTTCATGTGCGCGGGCGTGTGAGATGTGCAGCAGACGGGGGAATTCAAGGCTGAGTGACTCGCACTATTGTTGATTCAAATGTGATCAGCTGAGATCTTTGCTCTTGTTGTGTCCGTGCAGCTTTACTGTAAAGTGGCTGCAGATGTTTTGATGGAATTCAGGAGGACGTGTGAGATCTTATCTTCAAAACAAACACGGGTTACGATCACTGACATTAATCATCGCGTAGTTTTGGTTCGATTAGAAACCTCTTAGAAGCCATTTAGCACGTCGGCGTTACTGATGTCAAAACACTGTGAAGATCACACGATGCTGGTCAGCGTATGAAAAAGTCCCGGCTATCAACAATATGCAGAAGTTTACATGCACTTTTCAACCAGTGGAAACAACAGTGTGGCGGATGTGTTGCTGGAATGATTTTGTTACTAATCTGCTTGAATCTCCAAAGTCGTTTTGAGACGTGAACTCCAGAAAATGTGCAGGAAATTGGGTTCAGACGTTTTTCCATCACATGTGAAGCAGCAGCAGGTTGTCGGGTCCGACTCGTTCAAACAGGAACATGTGGGGAACATCCAGGCGAGGGGCGGAGCCTGTAGAGCAACAGGGGCGGAGCCTGTAGAGCAGCAGGAGGCCGGACATGACGTGTAAACGCTGCTGTGGAAAGATCGGTGTTGTTGTTTACAGCACGTCCACTCCTTGTCTTTCCGACTTGACGTCTTCATCAGCGTCTTCTACATGTACCGCTCCTCGTCTTCTAGTCCAGGCAAAGTAGCGTTTTACGACCGACTAATTGTAAAATAATTTTTTTCAGCATAGATCATTTCTATGAGGTGTCCAGAACAACATACTAAAAGTCTTAAGAAATCCTAGTTGAGGAAATATGTTTAATTCTCATCAATGTGTTTCAATAAGGCCCGGCAACAATACACCCCAAAAAGACTATTTTTTTCCTTTACTCCTATCAAAATAAAACTTTACACAATGAAAGTAACCATGAAACGTAACATTTTTTGTATTACAAGTTTCTTTGAAAATGAATTTATGTATGTATTTGTCATACATATGAATGGTGTTTCTGCCTATGCAAATTAGGACATATTCAATAAGTGTGGAGCTCATGTGCTTGTCAAATTCATTTCAAAAGAAACTTGTAATACAAAAAAAGTTACTTTTCATAAATACTTTTACTATGTAAAGTTTTATTGTGGTAGGAGTAAAGGAAAAAATTAAGCCTATTTGGGTGTATTTGGGCCATAGTCGATTAGTGTATAGCTCATTTGCATATTCAAATTCATTTTCAAAGAAACTTGTAATACAAAAAATGTTACGTTTCATGGTTACTTTCATTGTGTAAAGTTTTATTTTGATAGGAGTAAAGGAAAAAAATAGTCTTTTTGGGGTGTATTGTTGCCTTATTGGCACATTGATGAGAATTAAACATATTTCCTCAACTAGGATTTCTTAGGACTTTTAGTATGTTGATCTGGACACCTCATAGAAATGATCTATGCTGAAAAAGATTTTTTTACAATTAATCGGTCGGAAAACGCTACTTTGCCTGGACTATAAAGTCGTTTTGAGACATGAACTCCAGAAAATGTGCAGGAAATTGGGTTCAGACGTTTTTCCATCACATGTGAAGCAGCAGCAGGTTGTCGGGTCCGACTCGTTCAAACAGGAACATGTGGCGAACATCCAGGCGAGGGGCGGAGCCTGTAGAGCAGCAGGAGGCCGGACATGACGTGTAAACTCTGCTGTGGAAAGATCAGTGTTGTTGTTTACAGCTCGTCCTCTCCTCTTCATCAGCGTCTTCTACATGTACGGCTCCTCTTCTTCATCTTCATGTTAGAAACGTCACTATGACATTTTGACGCTGGCAGAAAAAGTTTAAGGAAAGCGTCTGAAAGCAGCTGAACACCGACAGAAAGAGAATGTGATTATTATTTATTTCACACCAGGTGAAAAGTTAGCTCGTGCACTGATCAATAGACGTTTTATTTTAATAAAGCCTCCTGCTGTTTTCTGTCCCTAAAGATTGTGTTGGGACGGTTGGTTGGATTATTAATTTGAGTTATCTTGGCCTGAGGGAAATTGTATTTGTCATTTTTCACAATTTAGACATGTTTTAGACCGAATAACTCCCTGATTCATTGAGAAAAGCTCATTCAGGAGAGAAGCGGGCGTTGTTTCCGTCCAGCCGTCCGTCAGCAGCTGGTTAGGAGCCGTCGGTGTGACCGGCTGCCAGTCATGCATCACACTGTGTGTTTGGCTCTGAGGAGCAGGCTCCACTGCGGTCTTCCTAAACCGTGGTCGGCTTCGCTCGGCTGACAAAACATGTCGTCTTGGCCAGAAGTCGTGCTCCACTCAACCACAGGGCGTGTGTGTATCTGCGTGTGTGTATCTGCGTGTGTGTGTGTGTGTCAGTTGGCATATTAGTTCGGTTTTATGCCGTCACAGTCGCCTTCCAAAGAAAACCAGTTATTAAGCATTTACTCATGTTTGGAGGAAAATGCTTCCAATGGTTGTTTATATATTAAATTCTCCATCTGGTCTCATGAGCTGCTTCATTCAGGAAATTCTACTAAACATCTTAAAACACTGTAACACGCACAATTATTTGATTTGAGGAACTTTCGGCCTTTGTTCATTGGCAGGTCAAAGGTCACAGGAACCCAGTGTTATGGTAACAAACAGGGAGGTTTTGTTGTTTCTCTTTTATTAGTGTCATGTAATCTTGTGATTCAGGCTTTTGCTAGAGATGGAGTCATGGATGATGGTTTTTCAAGACTGTTTTTATTATGTTTTCGTTTGATTGATGATTTCTCACCATGATCTCTTCACTCACTCGGCCTCCAAACTCGTGTCTGTGCTCTGAAAACATTTCTGTTCCTTCTGAAGTCACGACAGAAATGTCAGATTTGTTAAATGAACCTTTTTGCTCTCAGATACCCGTCATAGGAACGTGAGAATATGAGTGAATGGAAACCGTCAAAGTTAATTCTTTAACATGACTGGAAATGATCACAGCAGAGAGGTTTTTTTCTTCCTGTCGTTTTCTACTTTGAGTCTGAACACGTCTCCTCTGTTCCGATGTCGCAGCTGTTCACGACCCGTTTATTTCCGGAATTCAAACCGAGGAGGACGACCGAATTCCGATAAACCGAGACTGACCATGGGTTTCTGAGCGCTGTAGGTGCAGGTGGCTCATGATGGTCGAGAGTATGTATTTTAGTGTTTGCGGGAGAGTGTGTGTGTGTGTGAGGGGGCGTCGGCCACTGTGAATTTCCCCCATTTGTCATAGTGAGATTGTGAAAACACGCCAGCTCCGCCCACCTGTGCACGCCGGTTGTCAGGCAAGAACCGGGGCTAAGTTAGAGATGTGAATACAGAGGTATGAAACACCACCCAGAAATGGTGTGTGTGTGTGTGTGTGTGTGTGTGTGTGTGTGTGTGTGTGTGTGTGTGTGTGTGTGTGTGTGTGTGTGTGTGTGTGTGTGTGTGTGTGTGTGTGTGTGTGTGTGTGTGTGTGTGTGTGTGTGTGTGTGTGTGTGTGTGTGTGTGTGTGTGTGTGTGTGTAAGATCCAGAGAAAGTGTGTTCTCACTCTTAGTGTCTTTTAGGTGGGATTCACACCTTTTACTTTCTGTGCAGCTGAGGATTTTTTTCTCAAGGTTGTGATTTTAAAAGACCTTGAACTTCTCGTCTTTTCAGACCAAAATAATAAATACAAAATAAATTCAAATTCAAAAAACACTCAAATAACTGCAGCTTCTCTTGCATCACTGTTTAAACTCATTCATCTCAACTGACAATTAATTCCTTTCAGTAATGACTCTTCAACTTCCTCTTGAACTTCTCTCTCACTGTTTGTGCTTCTGCCTTATCATTGCTCTTGATTCCTTTCTCTTGAACCACACGCGCAGTGACGCTCCCTCTCTTCTTGCGGTCGATGCTTCTTCAGCCGCTCTACAGTCGACCGGATCTTGTGTCACTACAGGTTGAATTTTTAGCTGCTGTCTCTCTTTTTCGAACCCTGTGGCCGATGCAAACGAGTTCTCCACCTTCTCTGCTCGGACTCAACCCAGACACCACTTTGTTATTTTTTTCTGTTTCATCTAATCCACCAGCAATCCTAAACATGTCCTGTTTGTGAACGAGCTGGTTTTCTCCTCACTCAACCGGCCTGGTTCGTTGCATTGCTCCAGTGACCTTGAACTTCTCCTTAAAAAAAGCAAACATTTACAGTGAATGTTTTCTTTTTTATTCAGCAACAGAAATCAGTTAATTCTTCGGTTTGCAGTTCTCCGTCTCTGCCGGACGTTCAAAAACAAACCGTACATAAATACAACCGAAAAACTAAAATGACCTGAACAAAACTCAGTGTGTAATTTTAATACAGGATCACAAAGCATGGAGAGAAAGTCTAGAGTGCAATAAAAATACACGAGTGGCTTCATCTGAGCACAGAACAGGAAACACAGGGTGATCTTTATGAATGTAGGGAAATGGAGGAGAGGCCTTACCAAGCAAAACTATTTTTTATTGCATTAACAATGTGAAATGATATGGATATATAGTAACATATCCATTATATAGCTCTTTATGAATAGATTTACAAAAAAAACCTGGAGCTTTTTCAGTGAGTATTAGTAATAACTAACAAATGCGAGTTTAATATAGCGCAGCTGGATTTAATTTAAGGAGACTGTTGGACTCTTTAGTTTACATATCTGCTCAACTGAGTGAAATTCTATATATATAGATATATTTATATATATATATTTTTTTTATTACAGCCGCGATCAGCAAAGGCTTGCACCTCTGCCACCCGCCTCCGTCCTGAATGTGCACATCTGTAATTTCTCCCCTGAGTTTTAACACAGTTCTTCTGACATCACTCTCGTCCAGGCTGCAGCTTGTGAGCAGGTGTCGGGCGGCGCCGCTTCTCAGAGCGACAGTTGGCGCTCTGCCTCAACCGTCCTCCTGATATTACGTGGAGCTAAAATGTCACGAGCTTGGTGGGTGAATGAGAACAACCTGAGTGTGTGTGTGTGTGTGTGTGTGTGTGTGTGTGTGTGTGTGTGTGTGTGTGTGTGTGTGTGTGGGAGCTGAGGTCAAGAGTGATTGACAGGAAAAGGCCTGTAATTGTCTGTCGTTCTCACGCACATGCTCACGTCAGAATGTGTGAGAGAAATCGTCATTCTCGGCTTGAGGCTGAAGAACCACTTGCATGAACCTTGCATATATTTCTACTTTCAAATTAAACTGAAAGCATAAATTAAAATCTCTGTCTCTCAAAGCAACTACAGTGGAAACATCTGAATTAACTGTTTTCACGTTAATGTTCTTCTCAAACCGATCAAAACACGCGTCACCTTCCGGCTGCAAAAACTGCAAAAATATTTGTCTTGAAACATGAATCACTGCGGAGGTGAGATTCAAATTCTGCTTTGTCTTTAAACAGAATCATTTTCTGAGGTCTGACGAGTTTCTTGTGAAACCAAAGCAAAATGTAAACTGTGAAGTTTGTTTAAAACATGTTTTAGAATCAAGTTCAGCTACCCGACCTCAAGCTTCTAATTCTTATGGTAAAAAGATCAAAATAAATTCACTGATTCAATCCAGAGGAGTTTAAATTTCCCATGAAGATGAATAATTATTAAAAGTTAATTAAATTAATTTACAAGAAGGAAATTATAAGATTTAAAGCTAAAGTGATTAAATGTATGTTAGAAAACAAACATCACATCACCTTGAGCACGAGACACTGAACTGTGGAGGGAGCTGCATAGAACAATAACAACTGATAAATAAGTATGTGAAAATAATAAGAAAATATATTCAACAAATATCATAATGTCTCCAAATCATCAAGTTTATTTTATTATCTGAAGTGTTTGTCAACTTAAATATTTTGTGGTTTTATTGCTTTGTTATGTTCAGGTATCAAATCTAACTCCTTAGCATATTTGCACTATTGCATTCTGCACTACTGCACACACTTGCACTATTGTTTTTCTTTTTTTCTTTAGGTATATATATATATATTTTCAATATCTATATTTTATTTCTATTTAAAATTTTTATATTCTATTTAATCTTATTTTACCCTATTTTTTTTTTTTGTCTGCTTGTAATATTCTGAACATTGCTATTAGAGAGCCGGTGACCCAAGCATTTCATTGCAAGCGACTGCTTAATGTAATCGTTGTGCATATAACAATAAACTCTTGAATCTTGAATCATGCAGAAACAAGACAGCACTACTGTTCACTTAAAATTTTTAATGTTTTAGCATTTTTAATAAGATAGGAAACAACAAATTAAAATCAAACTTGAACAAACATCAGTTTGGTAAAAAACAACTAAAGTGACAGAAACTTTAATTTAAGTTGCACTTAGATTTTCTTTGTTTGGTCCGTGTCCCATCTGCTAACATCGAGGAGACAGGGTTTGTGTGCTGTACTGCAGCCAGCCACCAGGGGGAGATTGAGACACTTTGAATTTGTTCAGTCGTCAATCTTTATCAACGCTTTACGGGGTTACTAAGATTCAGGCTTCATGACATCACTTCCTCTTGGTAAAACAGTTCATGTAAAAAAAAATGAAGCCCGAGCGTGAAATCAAATTGTAAATCTCACGATGACTGAGACGGTCGAGGGAGACGGCGCCTCGTGTCAACGGACGATCTGCGGTCGCGGCCTCTCGGTGTCGGGGGGGGGGGTGGGGGGGGGCTCGACCTCCCGGAGGTCATCGGGCTCGAGGGCGGCGCCGCCCGCCTGAAAGCACGAGCTGTCAGAGTGAAAGTTTGAAATTCAAATCCACTCAACGACGAGCGCTAAAGTAATCAACTGTCACTTTGCTCTGGTTCATAGCTGAACAACACACACACACACACACACACACACACACACACACGCACACACACACACACACACACACACACACACACGCACACACACTTTCTCTCCTCACTCTCTCTCAACCACCACACCCGCGGTGTCACTGATCTCTGATGTGGTCGGTCTCACCTCATCTTACCATCTCTCTCTTTTCTCTCACCCTTTCTATCTTCTTCTTCTCTTCTCTTCTCCTCCACTGCTCCTCCCCCTTCATTTGTTCACCAGTGTTATTTCTCTCCTTCTTTCCATCGCTTCCTTCTTCTTTTTTATTCTGAATTCCTCTTCGGTTTTCTCCTCTTTCCTTCCCTCTCTTCCTTTACTCATCTCCTCTTCTCTCGACCCTTCATACATTCACTGCTCTTATTTTCCTTTTTATTTTTATTAGGGCTGGGCAAGTTGACTCGTTTCAATCGAGTTAACTCAAGTGATGAGTTAACTCGATTCATTATTTTATCTCGCATTAACTCAGGTTTGATTATTTATTGTTTTATTGTGAAAGTCAGGCTTTTATTTTGTGAAAGTCTGTTGCTGACTGCTGCAGAACAGGAAAAAAGAAAATAATTGGCGGATAAACAATCGAGTTAACTCATCACTTGAGTTAACTCGATTAAAACGAGTTAACTTGCCCAGCCCTAATTTTTATATTCATATTCAATGTCTTCTTGTCGTTTCCTCCTCGTTCTTCACTCTCTCTTTTTGTCCTCCTCTCTGGTCTTCACTTTCCCTCTGATCCATTCTTCTCTCCTGCTCTCTTTTGAGTTCCAACATAGTTAAACACTTTGAATAAAAGATGTTTTTACTGATTGTTATTAAAGTGTGTTCCCGCCTCTCTCCGTCCAGGCGAGCCCAAGCAGAACCAGGTGGTGATCCACGGCATCGAGCCGCTGCTGGAGACGCCGCTGCAGTGGCTCAGCGAACACCTCAGCCACCCCGACAACTTCCTGCACATCTGCGTTGTCCCCGTCCCCAGCGACTGAGACGGCGTCCCCCCCCCCCCCGCCGCCGCCGCCGCCGCCGTCCACCGTGAAAACTCTGATCGACCAAGCAGCCGGGAAGCAGCCGGCCGCCGCTCCCAGGAAACGCTCCTCGCGTGAAGCGTTGGAATCTCTGAACTAACGAGACTCTGGAACGAGACGGAGATCAGAAGGAAAAGAAAAGGGATGTGAGGGAGGTGTGGAACAAACCTCCTTTCACATCTTGTTTATTTATATTTCTACTCCTACGACCACCACTCCACTCGGAAAACCTGCTTTCAGGACGGGAGGATGGAGAGATCCTCTCTTCCTCCTCCGCTCCGAAAACAGGAGGAGATTCCCCGGAGTGAAGAGATCGACGTCTAATTTTTTCTACTCTGCTGTCTCGCATCTTCACCTCCTCCTCCTCCTTCTCTCTTTCTTTCTGACCACGCATCCCACGAGAGGAGAGGAGGTGAAGAGATCCCTCCTCTTCGCTCCATCCTGACGAAGACTGTGCCGTCGACGGGGGGGGGGGGAGTTTGTTTGAGGAAGTGGAGCGTCCACT
Organism: Limanda limanda; assembly: GCF_963576545.1. NCBI lineage: Eukaryota > Metazoa > Chordata > Actinopteri > Pleuronectiformes > Pleuronectidae > Limanda > Limanda limanda. Next base: position 4,082,087 of record NC_083646.1, on the reverse strand, counting down.
TCCTGCTGAAGCTGCCTTATGAATTCTGTTATGGTCACTTCAGACACGTTCACACTCTTGAGTTTACACCTGAGGGAAATGTTTCTGCTCCTCAAACTCACACAGCTGAGGATTCACGCTTGGTTTCGGTTTCATGGATTAATGTTTGTTTTGTTTATCGGATTAATGATTAAAAAAAGAGAAGAATTGGATCTGAACTGAACTGATCATCGGCCCAACAACTAATTTTGTATGTGAAAGAAGAAGTTAACAAACTGTCTCTGAATTAACATTGTACTGCTTCTCTTCTTTTTCTTCCATCTTTCATCATCACTTGCAATGTTTGTGTCATATTTCAACGTCTTGGCCACTTTATCACCATATTTCATTTACCTGTATTGAGATCAGATAAATACACAAACCACGCACACAGAAATGCTCAAATTCAACATTTAGATTCACAAGATCTGGATCATTATTCAGATATCAATATCTGGAAACACCCTCTTAATGGAATCTGCTCCAAAAGTAGCTGAGCTCCCACTGAGTGTGTATGGGGTTTGGTTGTGTTTGCGTCATCCTGCAAACAGACACACAAACAGACACACAACCAGCGGTGAAGAGAAGCTGCTGTGCGGAGGCGATTAAGTGGAACTGACCTTTAACATGGACTGAAATCTGCAACTTAAAGAAACTAATACACAAAGTGAAAATGAGTCAGAAGCAGCTTCATCTGTTTGTTCTTGAGTTTCATTTGATCTGTTACTTTTGGTTTCACGTTGTAATTTAGTGACTAAAGAATTTTGTCTGACATGCGTACGTCCTGCGGCCATCACCTACGTGGGCGGAGTCTACTCATACTTGACTCTGATTGGTTCGTAGACGCCCGTCTGATGTGGTTGCCACGGTAACATCATGATGGTATTACCCCCAGCTTCAGCACCTTCAGGCACAGTACTCTACAATACTACAGTACTCCACAGTACTACAGTACTTCACAATACTACAATACTCCACAGTAATACAATACACCACAGTACTACAGTACTCATCTTCTTCTTGTTCTTCTTCTATGGTTTAATGCCGTCTCTACTTCCTGTGATTGGTCCAAACTCTCCAACAAAGTGTTTTCACTGCAAAGCAACAGAACCAGGTTCAGTTTGATCCAGATCCAGAACTCCTCCTGGTCTGAGGAACCGTTCACACCTGATGTTCAGCTTCAGGCTGAAGCTCTGAACCCAACAAGGTGTGAACGAGTCCTTAAACACTTCTCCGTTTTTTAACTGCTGTTGTTTCGGCGTCTCTGCACATTCGAGCATCTTCCATCTGTTTGTGAGGCGAAGCAAAACGGGAAGAAAAACAAAAAAAGCTTCACACGTGTTTTCAATAGCAGGTGTTGATTTCTCTTCATCAATACAACAGGTTTACTGTCTGTTTGTTTTTAAGGTTCAGCTCCGGCCTCTTTCTCCGCTGCCAGACCTAAACGAGCATCTGGTTTTGTTTCATTTTAAGAACTGGGCTCTGATATAATGAGACATCAGGAGCGTTGAGCTTTCAGTCTGCAGGCGTCTGACGTCCTTCATGTGCTCGAGCAGGTTTGTGGACTGAGACCAAACTGGAGGAAGAAGCAGAGGAGTAACTTCCAGATGAGATGAGGGAACTAATCACTTTTTTTTTTTTAAGCAAAGTTTGCATCTTGTGCTTTTTGTTTACACATCTGTTCGTACTGAAATAAAATGTCATTCAAAGCATTCGTCCCACACTTGTCTGAATGAAAGTGAGCTGAACGCTTGAGCCGTCACAGAATCGAGTCACAGATTGTGAAGTGAAGCGGCGCACAACATTTGCTGAAACATAACACGCATCACTGAACACACAAAATACTGATGCTCGACAACGATTTCACTCATTTTGACTTTGCACACGACTGATTTCACACCGGTTTCATCTTATGATAAAACCGTTGACTCATCTGAATCATCACAAATCACAAATCACTGGCATCAAGGGAACATTTCACCCAATGATGATGATTCCAACAGATCAGAGTTCTACACAGATACAGTCGATGTTAAAATTATCCGGAGGGTGAAATCGCAAATGTCAGAATCAGTTGTTCCGGACGTGAAACTGGAAGAACACAAACATCTCAGGATGAAGAAGAGGAGCCGTAGAAGACGAAGACGACAACCTGCTGCTGCTGCTTCACAAACACACAACTACACAACATGTCTGGACAATTTTCAGGATATTTTCCAGATGAAAACAGCTTCAGAACAAAATCAATGATGAATTTCTCCTGTTAAGTGTCAGTGAAAGTGTGTCAGTCGTGTACTGATTCACACACAGACACACACAGACAAACACACACACACACACTTCCCTCCTCTTTGGTGATTTCACTTTATCCATCTCTCTCTCTCTCATGTGTTTTACTGCTGGCACTCGCCCTCCCTCTCTCTCTTCATCTCTCCTGGTTAATTGTCTGTTGGAATTCCACCGGCTGCTAATGAGACCACTAAACTGTCCTGTCAGACGGGCCCCGGGCGGCTCTGTCACTGGGACTGTGTGTGTCTGTGTGTGTGTGTGTGTGTGTGTGTGTGTGTGTGTGTCTGTGTGTGTCTGTGTGTGTGTGTTTGACTCAAAGCGGGAAAGCTTGGTTTCGCGGAATTAAGCCCTTCAGTGTGAAGTGTGTGATTTGTGTGTGTATAAATAATTACAGACATCATTCATAGCCCCCCCGCAGGTGTGTGTGTGTGTGTGAAGACTTCCATTGGAATTCCGCACATCTTTTCTCTCTCGCACACACTCGTCTGTTGTCGTTCTGCCAGTGTGCTAATTCAAAAAGTGTGTGTGTGTGTGAGTGATGTCACGCATCATGTCATCACATCGGGTTTCTCACCCTGCCGCCGCCGCCGAGCATGATGGGACGCTGCGTTTATGGTGTTGAGTCAAGACCAGGCGCTTGGCGTGGGGTGTAGAATGTGTGTGTGTGTGTGTGTGTGTGTCTGTGTGTGTTTGTATACACACACTGCAGCTCGAGACGCAGTGATGTAGACTCTGTCTCACTCTGTCATCTCGCTGACACACACACTTTTATGGGATTTCCCGATCCGACGTCCGACCCCCATACTGTACACCACACTGAGCGGGGGGGTTACAACATAGGAAATAAAGGGTGGGAGGGGGGGAGGGGTGTTTGGATGGAATGAAGGGAAGGTTAATTCTTCTGCATGTGGAAACGATTTTTTAATTCTGAGTGTGTGTGTGTCTGTGTGTGTGTGTGTGTTTCATCCACGATCCTGCCTGGTTACAGATTCTGATCCAAACACAAACACACAACATCACAGTTTGAAATCAGATTCAGGCTCCAGATCCACAAATGTGCGTCGGATGAGGATCTGCAACATCAGGACGACATCAGGAACGAACCAGCAGGTCCATGACCACGCCCCTGGTGGCGTCACATCCTCCCAGTTGAGAAGAGACGAAGAAGAAGAAGGCGTGAGGGAAACATGACGGACACACACACACACTTTCAGGAAAGTACCAACACTTACAACCACTGCTGTTTGTTTCCTCTCTGAACATCACTGGTGACGAGCCGGTTCACTGGAGAGTGTCGGGCATCAAACCACCGGGACGTCACCCGTCGGTTTGTCAGCTGCTGCTCTGACGCCTCAGTTCGTCATATCGTTCATCTTCATCGAGACATTTTTAACAAACACACACCCACGTATGATAAATGAAACAACCCAGTACACACACACACACACACACACACACACACAGACACACACACATTGGTTTTGTTTGATGTGGTAAACCCACATCATCATGTCCTCCAGCGCCATTTTAGTATTTTGAAACCAGCGGTACCCATATTTGGAGAAAGGGGGTGGAGCCTGACTCAGAGCTCCACCCATTGGATGGTTCTGGCTGTCTATCACACTGTGGTATCCACGCCCCCAATGTATACGATGCTAATTGGTCTATTTGAGTCTAAAATGGATCATTTAAACGTGAACAAGATGTTTTGAAGAAGACTTGAAACTGACGTTAATACGACTTCTATAGTAACGACCAGTAGAGTCGCCCCCTGCTGGTCAGGGAGAGAACTCAGGTTCCAGGCACCTCTGCATCGGCTTCACTTTCTGGACTGAGGTTCCAAGAAGCCTGAAGGGAACCGGTTCGAGAACCATACATAATTTGGTGCAAAAGGTGTGTGAAATCGCCATGGTTACGATAATTCAATAGTTCAAAATCCAGGAGACCGAGACACTGACTCCAAGAATTAAATAATATAAGAAACTGGTGTTTTTAATCATTTACAGAATCACATGAGAGAGTTTCTTGTTTCTCGTGTCAGAACGACTTTATAATGAAATCTACTTATCAGCAGTTTCTTTGTGTCTCCACAGTGACTGTAAACACTGTTGGTTCCATTAATGGACAAAGTTTACCGGACCTCTGATTTGCAGTTGATTCCCTGAAACCATTCTTGGTAATAAAAACACACACACACACACAGAGACATACACACAGACACACACACACACTTTTACCATGGGCTCAGACCACAGACTCTGTCCCCGACTGTCCCACAAACACAGCGTCTCCTCAGGGGACGCAGCTCCGTGTGCATCAGACATCAAGAAGATCAACAGATGAGAGCGATTAGTGATGAAGAGGAAGTCATGAGACACACACAGACACACACAGACACACACACACACACACACACACACACACACACACACACACAGAGAGAACGTGTCCAAATGACAACGTGCCCTGAATGTGTGTTTTCCTGCTGAGCTGAAAATGTGTGTGTGGATACATTTGAAATGACAGGACGGAGAGAGGGGGGGTGGGGAGAGAGGGAGAGAGAGAGAGAGAGAGAGAGAGAGAGGGAGAGAGAGACAGAGAGAGAGAGAGAGGGGGGGAGAGAGAGAGAGAGAGAGGATACAGAGTAAATTAGTGTTAATGAGTCTCTTCTAACTCTTTTGTCTAGACATGTTTGTTTACATGCAACAGACCAAAGCGCGCACACACACACACACACACACACACACACACACACACACACACACACACACACACACACACACACACACA